>NC_031775.1:3346011-3382427 GCF_001522545.3 Parus major | reverse complement strand
CTGAGAGGGGCCCTCAGGCCTGGCTGGCCCTGGCTGCAGGGAGGGCTCCCAGCAGGGCCCAGCCTCTGCTCCGGGGGCCCAGCAATGGCACCAGAGCCACGGGCAGGGCCTGATGGCAGCAATTCCCCCTGGCCAGGAGGCACAACTTCTTCCCTGGGCAGTGCCCAGCCCTGAACACACTGGCCAGAGAGGCTGTGGGCTCTCCTGCCTGGGGCTGTGCCAGAGCTGTGTGCACACAATGCTGTGCCCTGTGCTCTGGGATGGCCCTGCTGGAGCAGGGAGGTGGCACCAGCTGCCCACTGAGCTCCCTTCAGCCTCAGCCATCCTGGGATCCTGTGATAATCCAGTATGATGCGAAAAACATCTCAGTATATGTTCATTAATGAGCTGCTGTCTCATTACACAAAGATTGGTACCAACCTGATACTTGAGATCTGTTACAATTATCATCGAGAATGCAAAATGGTCCCAGTGATTCCCACTTGAAGCCTACTGTATACCATTTGTTATTATTTTTAATCTACTGTCAGACACAACAGGGCAGCCCAGGAATGGGCAGGATCATCAGTATTCCTGTGCTGTGGCCTGGTTTTGCTGTTCTGTGTTTGATGTTGGCCTGCTCATGTCATGGCCATTGTAGTCCCTTACTTAGATAAATTCCCTTTGTTTGAGCTGCGTTTTGAGGGCATTACAGTGATCACTGTTGAGCCCCAGGCTGTCTTTACTCCAAGGTTACTCTTAGGTCTAGTTGGGGCAAACATTCAGGAGTGGTTTTGCATAAGTACTAGGCACTGCTAGTGTTTGCACCACTATCCCTTAGGAATCTCTGCATTCCCCTATGGAATGTAATGCTTGGTTTCTGCTTTTCTGCCTTGGTTTACCTTGTGCTCAGGGCATGGTCTACTCATGGGTTGCTCCTTACTCTCCCTGTTATTTTTTTTTAATTTGGAGTTGAAGGAGGTGAGACAGGAGGAATCCAGAATCATTCAGACTGAGCATTCCTTCTTTTATTCCTGGATACCATCTGATCCAGCCTAGCTCAGTAGAGGGGAATGATGTTAACTCTAGGAGTAAATCTGGGTCTCCTAGCAGCAACCAAAGCTCTCTGTAACAAAACACCTGGACTCAGTACTGGAAAAGGGGATGTGGGATCCTTGATCTCCCTCAGTCAAATACATGGCTGCTTCCAGATCCTGGCACACCTGAGGCATGGATACCTCTGCCTAGTGGATGTGAATCCCAAGAGTTGGAAGTGCACCAGCAGTGCAATAGGTGAGAACAGCACACCTTGAAGGATAGGGGATACCTGCCTATGGAAAAACATGTAGGAAGTAGGAAAGCTAGCATCCAGCCGAGGGTTAGGTTTGGAAATTCTGAAGGTTTGGGGAAAGCTCATTATTGCGGATCATATTGGGGAGTACTCGTGGAGGGGTAAGGAGATAAAAGCTACAGGGTAGAATTGGATCCCATGGAATTCAGGATGTGAGCACTGGGACCTCGGCAGCTGGAAGAATCCCCCAGCAGCCCGTCAACACAGCCATGAGGGGAGGGTGGAGACGGCCAAAAGTATGACAGAGAGAGGAAGGTGGGAGCAGAAGAGGTGGATCACCCAAGTACATGAGGAAACAGCACAGAAGAAAAGGAAGAGGTCCCAAGGTGCTCCAGAGGCTGGTACAGGAAAATGGAATGGTAGGAACTGAGATAGGCGTGGAGGGAATGAAGGCAGGAGCTGGGAAGCTGGGAGATGGCAAAGAAGGATGAACACAGATGCATCACTGAATTTTGGAACTAGCTGAAGGTTTAATAAAGATATACAAAGAATGGAGAATGAAGACTTTACAAGATGGGGAAGTACTAGGAGAGTTGTGAAGAAAGGGGAGAATAGTGATAAGAAGTGATTAAACTTAAAGCAAGGGAGCTTTAATTATGCATGGGCATAATTAACATTTAGCAGGGAGAGAGAAAAATTTTGAGATCTGGACCATGTTTTGAGTTATATTTTCACAAGAAAATAAAAATATGAGTCAAAATCCTTTTAAAAAAAGTATTCTCTGTGTATCCACTTGGATTTGGCAATTACAGCAGAAGAGTGCAGGAGAGGTTTCAAGAGGGCTCTGTAGTGGCTCTGCAAGTAAAAGTGGATTCGTCCATGTGGTGATATGAGAGAGAGCAAAAATAAGGGCACAGGGGTGATGGAAAGTGCCAGGGCAGTACAGGTTTCTTCCTTTTTTTTGTTGTCCCTCCCAGAAGAGCCTGACAAGGATAATTCTGAACAGTTATTCTGCTGGCACAACCTGTGTTAGGGTTGCAGGTATGGAGGTTTCAGGTAGAAAATGGCCAAAATATGAGGAGAACCCACCTTCCTCTTATTCCAGCAGATACATGGAGACCTGGATGCCTGGAGATGGCCTAACTCTTGCTTGGTTCAGCCAGACACTGATGGGGCTTGCTTCTGTGCTTTTCTCTGGGAGAGAGCAATGGAGATGGAAAAGGGATAAGGGGGTTATCTGCAAAAGATTTTAAAGTGGAATGTTAATGACTTCAGTCTTTTCTGTACAATTCTCAAAGCCCCATCAGGTCTGTCTGAAGTATTTTATCACATTTCCTGTAAGACCAGGATCAACATAAAGATGAATTTGGGGAATACTTAAAGGCATTTTTAATCCACCTTTGTTCTTTTCAATATGCTTTAAACATGTTTCCATTAGCTTTCCCAATACTGCACAGTGTTCCTACTTCTGAGAGCTGCTTGACCCCTGCTCAAAGTCTATCACATAATGACACATTAACGCAGAAATGACTCCAGCAGGTGAAGGTGAAGGCATCTAGTGCTTCCAATCTTCCTTCCTCAGCTGGATAAGAAATGCAAAGGAAAATATGTTAAATACACACTGCATGTTTTCCCTGCTGCCCCACGTTTATCCAATCAAGAATTTTCCAACAGTGAATAAGTATGAGCTATACAGAGCATTTTAAGAAGCAAAACCTGCCAGCTTTAGGAAAGAGTCAGGGAAGCTGGAAATTCAGCACTCTGGAATTTGCTGCAGGACTATGGAGAAGCCAGGATCCTTCCTGCATCCTTCCTGCTCCTCCTGACTCCAGAGAATCCGCTCCAGCCACGTGTCCAATAAGCTCCTTGGCACTGGAAAGGTAATTATTGGTTCCCTATTCACCTTTGTACAAGACTCAGTGTTGAGAAAAACAGCAGCACTGCTGTCATGTTGCACTGATGGCAAAGTGTCCACTGGAATTTAATCCCTAAGCATTTTAGGAGAATCTCAGAACTGCACAACTGTGAACTTCTTGTCATATTTTAAGACTCTCATCCTAAATATTCCCATTCACTCAGAGAATAAAAAGGAAATCAAGGAATCATAGGATTGTTAAGGTTGGAAAAGACCTGTAAGGTTTTCAGGTCCAACCATCAACTACCATGTTCACCACTAATCCATATGTCCTCAAGTGCCACATCCACATGTTCCTCTAACACTTTCAGGGATAAGGAGTTCATCCCTGCCCTGGGCAGCCTGTTCCTGTGATCCAAAGGCCTCCACCTTTGATCCAAAAGATCTGTGCCAGTTGGTACTTTTTTGCAAGGCTGATGAAAGTGCATTGGAACTTGCTTTTATCCAGAACTGAGGAAAAGAGGGTTTGGAGCACAGTTGAGAATTGTCTCCTGCAGGTTCTCCTGTGAGGCTGTGGCTGATCCATCCCTGGAAGTGTCCAAGACCAGGCTGAACGGGGCTTAGAGCAACTTGGAATAGTGGAAGGTGTCCCTGCCCATGGCAGGGGCTGGCACTGGATGAGCTCTAAGGTCTCTTCCAAGCCAAACCATCCTGGAATTCCATGATTCCCTGGCAGCTGTGTCTGATGGGCTCTTTGCAGGTGCTGTGTGGGATTTGAGTTGGACAACAGAGCACTTTGTTGCTATCATCTTTAACTTGGAAGTTCTTAGTGATAATTTAAGACTTCTCTGTCTCCAGAGGGAAAGGACCAGGGGCTGGACTGAATGTTCCCTGCAGGTCCCTTCCAGCTCAGGATATTCTGTGATTCCATGAACCAGAGAAGGTACAGAAAAAGTCTAAAAGAGCTCAGTTCAATTAATAAAGGATTTCCCTGACAAGAGATATCTACAGCCCTCAACAAAGGCACTGAGGAATCAGGAGGGCAAATACTCTTCTGAATCCAGGGAAAGTCTTCATTTTGTGGTGAAAGACAACAGAATGAACTCAATTTTCTGTCTCTGTCTTCCACAGTGATTCAAACCCTCCTACTTAGAGTAACAGTGCTCAGCATTCCTCAGAGGCCAGTTGTTTGAAGACACCAGGAAAGCAAGAGGGGAGGGATTTGTGATTATAGGGTTGTTACTGACAACAATAACTGTGGGATTGTGATGTTATTTGGGGTGAACACACCCAGTGTCGGGAGTGGGTGGTCTGGGAACCAACACATTGCCAGGGATTGGTGCTCTTGGTTCACCTCCTGTGATATTTTGGGTGTAGATAGCAATGATTCATGGGCAATTCTTTTTTTTTTTTTTTTTTAAATCCAAAAAGATGACCTGGGAAGAAAAGAAAATTCTCTTCTCGTAGCAGTAAGGGTTTAGGACCTGGGGAACTGTATGGATTTCCTTCTCTAATCTGTGGGAATTAGCCCTGACTGACAGGGAGCCAGCATGCAGTTGACTTACAGTCCTCATCTAGCTTGCAGCTCTGTAGAATTCCAGGAATAAAGTGCTTCTTGTCCAAAGTGGAATTCCTATCAGGATCTAACCAGAAGGGTCAATGCCGGAACGGAGTCTGTCACTGTGTCCTGGTGGAGAATCCATGCAGGTTGGAGAGCAAAAAGTACTTTTTTGAGGGTAAATTTTCAGTGTGTGGTAACTCCTGATGGGGGCTGTGGGGTATGAAAAGAATAATAATATAAACTATAATAATATGAACCATAATAATATAAACCATAGGAGTTCTGCTAAAAGGAAATTCAGTGGATTGTTGTACTGTTTAGGTCTGGATGTGTCATGCTGTGGTGCTTTAAAGCAGCACCTCCAAAGAGAGCCTTCTACCTTTCAAAAAATTTAATTGTGAAAAATAAACCATTAAAGAATTGCCACCTGAAGACTAGAATTCCAGTAGTGAAAATCAGATAATCAATTGAATGCCTTGAGTGTGCTGTTGGAAAGTGAGCAGAGTGTGGGAGAAGAGAGAGAAACAAAAATATTGAAAAGCCCTGGTGCAGTGTTTGGTTTATTGCTGGAGCAGTTAGGGAAATCTCCCAGACAGGATTACAGCTCTTCCAAAATTATTGGATAAGGAGATATCAAATCTCTCATAAGAATATTTGGATTTAAAATACTTCTTTGCTCCAAAGAGAATTTCATTTTGTGTGGTGCCTTTCTCTGCCCTTTTATTGCTGAAGGATGAGCAAATAATTGAAGTGGGGTTTGTGTATTTTCCGTGCTGCCTCTGCCAGCTCACCTGGGGAGAAGGAGGCGGGATACAACTCCAAATGAGCTGGGTTCAAGCAGGGCAGGAATAAAATGTTCTTTATCTGCAGCTCAGCTGGTGACGTCCTCGTCACTGTAGTAGGGAGCGAAGCCAGGCCATGGCCGTGGAACTGTTGAGTTCCTGCCTTGCTGAGCAGCTCTTCACAGAACAAAACTCTTTCTAAGGCTGATAGTCTTTTCACCTGCTTGTGGACAGTATCTGTAGGACAGAGGCACTTGAACTCTGTCCGTAGGACCAGGCTGTGGCATTTGGATGTGGCAGTGGGGTGGCCTGGCCAGGAATAATTACCCAGGACAGCTCTCACAGCCTTTGCATCCAGAGGGAGAAAGGACAGGGAAATCTAAAATTCCTATGTTCTGTGTGACTGTGACTTCACTAGTTTTTTGTGCTTGTTTAGGGTTCCAACCTTGGATGGGTTTAAAATGGTGGGAAGGGGTTGGGAGCTGCTGAACTTTTACAGCACCAAGTAAAATGTACCAGACATTTTTTAATATATATGAATGGGTGTATGTATATGTATATATATATATATGTATGTATGTATGTGTATATATATATATATATATATGTATGCATGTGTGTGTGTGTGTGTATGTGTATATATATATATGTATGTGTGTGTATATATATATGTGTGTGTGTGTGTGTGTGTGTTTATTTTTAATATTTGAATTTCTATATGTGTGTGTATTTGCTTTATGTGCTACATTCCTCTGCCCCTTTCCAAACGTTAAGTGAATTTTTACAATTCTGCTACATCCTTTTGGGGTCCCTGGATCACCCAGTGGCTCTCACTAGGACCCACTGGCCCTACAAGAACCAGGCAGCTTCAGTATTTTCCTCTCCACGCTTCCCTGGGCACCCTGTTCAGCCCCAGAGCCTCTAGCCTGTGCCATGCCCTGCACTGTAAACATGACACATGCCACACACGGTGACCCCGGGCAGGAGGAGTGCCGGGTGACATCCTCTCTCTCGGGGCTGGTGAGATCTCTTTGCCCACACCCCAGAGAGGGGCTTTAGAGATAGATTTTTATCCTCTTTCTTCCAGGGGTTAAGCAGAGCTCGCATTTTCTGTGTCCAGCAAGGCAACATAAGGGAGATTTTGTCCCAGGACTTTCCCTACGTATTTTATGGACCAGCCTAGCAAGGAGTTATCTCTTAATCTGGCTTTGCAGCTCAGTGTAACCTGCTTTGCTGGCACGGATTTAGCAGCCAGGTGAGGAGTGGCTCTCCCAAAACTGTTGCTATCCTGATGCTTGAAGTGTTTTCTTGCTGAACAGAAGTGCTATGGGCTCGTTTCCTTCTGGTCCCGCGGGGCTGGAGCGTGGATTCATTTCCCTCGTGGAGGATGAGGGGCACCCCCATCCCTGCTCCAGCTGTGTGAGTATTTGTAGAAAGCTGGAGTAGTAATTCTGTGGAGGGCTTGGGATGTGGGAGTGAGGCCATGGGAGGTGAAGTACGAGGAAGCCTATTTATACATCTTAGCCTCTGGATTTCACCTGGCTTAAGGTGTGAAATGTGGTACTCAGCCTCTGTGGCACCAAGTTCTGCACGTGCACAGAGTCAGAGGAGGCAAAACTGCAGCAGCACCCATGGTCTGCCAGCAGCACAGAACTTTCCTATGAGACAGGAACATTTCCAGTCTTGGGTCTGATTTAGGCATTGAAAAGTCCATTTATTTCCCTGAAATCTTGTTTCAGCTCAGGGTTGCTAGTCTGGCTGCGCTCTGCAACATTGCACTGAGGGCTTTTCCTCCTGCTCTGCCCCAAAGTCTCCCAGCTGGGATAGAGTCTTGTCCTTGGGAGCACCTTGTCCAAATCCCAGTCTGTTCAAAGTCCCTGCCCTGTGCTTGGAGTCCTTGCCCTGCTGGTTTTGTGCAGGTATTTTTAGGACCTTCCCCAAAAGGGCTCCTGACACATCCAGCATCATTTCCAAGGCAGGAAAGGGCAGGATTGGACCCAAAGTGTTGTGTTTGCAGTGAAAATTCCAGGTTACACCATCATTAGTTGTCCTGTGCTTTATATGAGAAGTTACTGTGAGGGTTCCATCCACTTAAACCTCCTGGTTCTTTAAATAGGTGTCCTTGGCCAGCTTTTCTCACTCTGTTAATCCCAGCACAGATGAACTGGCATGAATAGAAATGTTTATGGCAGCTGCATATGGAAAATATCTGATTGTTGCATATAGGCAGAGCTCTGGGCTTGTCATTTGATGCTCTATAAAGAGTCTTGGATAATATTTCTGAAAGGAGCTGTGTAAATGCAGATATAATTAGCTTTTTTTTTCTTTTCCCTCTTTTTTTTTTTTTTTTGGAAATAGATATCTCTCAATAAAGCATTGGAGCACAGAATAGCCATTTCCTGTGATTTTCATTCACATAATATTTATAGTGCTGCAGAAAAAATGAGCTGTTGGAAAGACAGAGAAATTAATGCCATGGATGAACTTGCCTTGAGAGGAGTTTGTGATCAAATTATGAATCTAACAAACTACAGTAAGCCAATTACTGCTCCTCCCGGATTTGTGAGCATGCAGGCTCAGTGGGATTTGGTGTAATCCCTCCCTGTGAACAGATGGGCAGATTGTAGGGCTCTGCCCAGACTTCCAGAGGGCTGGGATTGTCTTTCCTTACCCCTTTTGCCTCTCAATGACAAAAATACTCAAAAAAGGATGCACAGGATCAGTGAGGATGTTTCTGATGTACCTCTGTGCAAATTGTCTTTAAATTTTTACCATCTTCTCCTCCCTAGAAGGTCTTTTTTGCATGCCCAGGGGCACACTGTGATGTAACGCTGTAGTTAAGAGGTGGTCAGCATTTTACTGTGAGCTCTTGTTTGCAGGGAACTACAGAATACCCCAACATTCTCCTCCAAGGTTAAACCAACTGAATGACAGGAAATAAACTAGGAATAATTATTAGTCCTCCCTGAAAACAGTTTGATCATAATCACTGAGTTGCCATCTCCATCTTTGGCCTTCTAGAGCTGCAAACTTTTTGCTTTTCAGGAAGAAAATAAAAATGTTGGATCAGGTGGGAGATGAAGAGATTCTGTACTGTCTATTGCAATTCCAAGAGCTTCCCTGTGTTCCTTGTGTTGCTCCTTACATAAACCAGACACCTATACAGCAGAAAGCTGCCAGTACTGCCCTTTGCCTCAACTAAACTACACAAAATATTGAAATAATTAAGATTTTTAACATTATTGCACAGCTGTAGTCTTGCTTTTAACTGGAAATACATGCTGGTAACTTCTAGACTCAATCCAGTATTTGTTTCCAAAGCAGTAACTACAGCTTCTCAAATTTACTTAGCAACTACTCAGTAAGGAAAGAAATTGCTGTAAAATGTAATGAAATAAAATCATTGGTCCCACCAAGGCTGAGCAGGGCCAGTTTTAGGTTCAGAACAGATTCTCCAGGGCTTTGCCCAGAAAAAAAGTGAGGATGGATACCCCAAAGCTACTGCTGTGCCTCTCACCTGTCCTTGAGAGGAAATGTTATACCTTATTATCCTTATTGATTGCTTCAGCTTATGAATCCTGGAATATCCTGGGCTGGGAAGGACCCGCAGGAATCACCCAGTCCAGCTCCTTGCTTTGCCCAGGACACCCCAACAATCCCACCCTGTGTATCCCTGGAGCTCTGACAGCCTCGGGCCGTGCCCATTCCCTGCAGAACCTGTTCGGTGTCCCAGCACTTTTTCCCTAATGGAAAAACTCTCCTGTTGTGTCTCCTCCTGCCACATCTGAGTCCTGTCATTCAGCCAGATTTTTTTTTCACTTGTCCACCCCTTTAGACCACACTGTCCTCACTTGGATACAAAAATTTAATGGGAGATAGTGCTGAAAGTCTGGGAAAGTCAAGGGAAATTATAACTGCTGTGTCCTCATCTACGTTCCATCCCTTTATTATTTCTGTCACTGTATCCTAGATAGGTTGGTCAGGCATGATTTAGCTTTGTTAAATGCAGACTGACTGATCCCAGCCACCTTCTTCTCCTCTGCATGCTCAGAGATGTGTTTTGGGAGGACAAGTTCCATAATTGCCAAAGATCTCAATGTCATCCAAGGTGTTTAAAAGAGTTGGAAGATGAGAAGGAACTTTATTCAAGTTTTAAAAGACTGGACTGAAGAACCTGTTGGATTGATATAGAAGAGAATCAGAGCTCTGTAGTAAGTCTGTCTGTCTGGGATGGCTGGGTTGCATTCCTAGGAATTGGCAGGTACAGATGATATTGATGAAGAACACACAAGGCTATAACAGGACCTTGGCTCCTGCTTTTAACAAAAAGAATTTATTTCCCAGGCATCCTCTCCCTGAGTGCAGAAAAATGCACCTGAGTGCACATGCATCCCAAGGAGAGTCCAGCTCATCCACTGATTGCCAGTAAAATCCTCTGTGAGATGCTGGCCCTGGCTGTGTTTGGGTTGGACTCGGGGAGATGCAGGATGCTCACGGAAGAGAAGGGAACTAATGAGCACCTTTCCTGTCAATCGTCGTTATTCCTGTCAGATCCTCACGCTTCCAGAATAACTCCCTTCTGCCAAGCACTCCCGGATCGGAGCCCACAAGGTGAATTAGTTCCTTTTGATGATGCTCTGAGGGAATGTGAAGCTACCAACAATAACATTCTTCGAGCATATCAAATATTTAATGCATATGTCTGGGAGCAAGAAGTCTTTTCTTCCCTTCAGAGGCAGCTTCTCCTGGATTGTCCTTTCTGCCTGTAGGAATTCTTCATTCCTGGGAAACAAATCCTGCCTTGAAGATCTCACACTGTTGATTTCATGGGAGCTGACTTTGGTGTTTTGGGAACGTGTGAGGAGTGAACACTGTAACAGAAATATAGGTCTGTGTGAGGGACAGGTGGATCTCAGAGACAGGCAAATCTTATTAATAAATGGTAGAACAAACTAAATATAACACATAACTATACCAGGAAAGAGGAATTACCCTGGGTCTTACTATGGATATTAGATTTTTAATTTTGTTTTCATTATTTTTGCTGTTCTGGTATAAATAATATTCCAGGTATCATAACACAAAGATAATGCTCATTCTGATTATTTTAATTTTATGAGTTTTTTGGAAAGAAATTAAGGTTTTAAGTAATACTGGCAAGTGGGGCTCGTGGGTGAGAAATAGTAGCATTAGGTAGGTTTGCAACAACCTTGTGTACTTACTTTTTGAAGGACTAAGGAACAATTTTAGTCCCAGCAGAGGTTTTCAAGAACAGGAGTGCTCTGGTGTTATATTGGTTACATGACCATATAAACCTTGTGTTATCACCTCCCCTTTACTCTCACCATGTGCCCTCACAAAAAAAAAAAAAAAGAAAAAAAAAAAAGCGCCTTATTTTGAAAAAAAAGGCACTGTTTTTTTGTTTTGTTTTTGTAATAGGGACATCAATGCCAACAATACAATAGGAAATTCAAACTAACAGGGGAAATTTAGGATAGATATTGGGAAGGAATTGTTCCCTGGCAGGGTGGGCAGGCCCTGGCACAGGGTGCCCAGAGCAGCTGGGGCTGCCCCTGGATCTCTGCAAGTGTCCAAGGCCAGGCTGGACACTGGAACTTGGAGCAGCCTGGGATAGTGGAAGGTGTGGAAGGGGTTGGAACTGGCTGGGCTTTAAGGTCCCTTTCAACCCAAACCATGATTCTCTGATTAAAATAAGCTCCATTTGATGCCTGGGTGGTCTCCCGTGAGTTGCACGGTGAGTCCGTGAAGTTTCGAGGAATTGCAAACGGGAGTTTCAGGCAATGCTGTTTAAATTCCGCGAAGGTGAGGAAAAGCCTGAGCTCTTTTCCAAACCCTGCTTTAGGCGATGGCACTTGGCACCTGTATCCCGGGGAAAGACAGGGACTGAACCGGCAGCATCGCTGTGCCGAGCCGGGCTCCAGGGGGATTCCTGCTGCCCTGGCAAATGCTCTCCCGAAGGCAGCGGGAGCTGCCGCCTTCCCCGGCAGCGGGAGCCCGCACCGAGCTGCGGGAGGCGGCCGGGCCCCGGAGCGGGGGAGCGGCTCGGGGGGCCGGCTACCAGCGCTGCCCAGCCCCGCCCGCAGCGCTCCGGGAGCCGGGGCAGCCGAGAGGGGGAGACGGGGAGAGCCGGGGGGTGCCGGGAAGCCGGGCTGGGAGCGGGGGAGTGCCCGGCGCCGGCAAGGGGCAGGCGCATCCCTGCCCATCGCAGCGTCGGGAGCAGCCGGGATGCGGAGCCGCCGGTGGGGAATGGCCGGGCGCCTCCTGCTCTGATATGCTGAGGTATTTTTTCCCCTCGTTGCTCTTTCTCGGGTTATTTGGTGGCCAGGCGTTGCGCTGGGCTCGCTGTTGCTCTGTTCCAGCCCGGAGGTTATTCGGGAAGCAGAACGGAGGGTGCAGGTGTGTTCTTGTTGTGGAGACGTGGGGGGAACTTGCTGCATCACCCAGCGCAGCAAACTTTGGACTGCCAACTCAGGCTGGGGGGTCTCGTGTTTTCCCTTGATTTCCCCTGAAATTCAGGTAAAAGTACGCCCAGGACTAATATTTTATTCACCTCTTTAGAAGAAACATGACTCCCTCATTGCGTTAGGTTTGGAGTGGGGGGAGTCAGTAAAAACCGCCGGGGTTGAATGTCCTTTGTCGAACTGAGGTCTGTGTCTTTCCATCAGCGTGGTTTCCCTGCAGTGAGAGACGAAAGCTCTGAACACACGCTTTTCAGTGGTTTGGACAGTGTTGGTGGCATAGTGGTGGTCCCATAGCTCCGCTCCTCTTCCTCACAGGAATTCCTTTGCAGCATTCCCATGCCCAGCAGCATTCTGCCTGGGTTTTCCAGTTTCTAGAGCTGAGGATTAAGAAACTTAAGGGCTGGTACCTGGCTAATTTCTTGATAAGCCTCTACACTCAGTAGTAAGTGCTCTGTTAATACTTTCTGTCAGCCTCTACCCTTTTTTCTCATGCCACAATTAACCTTAATTAAAAAAAAAAACAAACAAACAAAACAACATTTCTTTTGGTCATACCTTGAATTCCTTCATATTTAACTCTTCTTACAGAATACTTCTGTTTTGGTTTGGGTTTTTGGGGGTTTTCTTCATTTTTTTGGTTTCTTGGTTGTTTTCTTTTTGGGGTTTTTTGGGGGTTTTTTTGGGTTGGCTTTTTTTTTTGTTGTTGTTTTTTTACTTGTCTGTTAATTTGGTATTATTTTATTAATTACTGTTAATGTATCCTGCATTTTCCTTGTCTGGTGTTGATCACCATGCTGCCACTACTTCAGATTTTTTTTTTAAAAAAGGAGAATTTTAGTGATTACTGCATCTCATTTAATCTGGAGAACTATAAACAAGTGCAAACAAGTAGACTGTAAACAAGTAAACTTGATGTAGCGTTTGAAGGCAGAGAGGAGGTGTTTGTATTCCTCCACACGAAGGGAGATGGTGTTTAAGGTGCTGTGTTGTCACACAAGCATAACATTCCTTGTGGAAGTGTAACTTCAAGTCCACGTTTCCTTCCTTCCCATAAAGCCAGCTGATTGGTGGATCTGGGAAGCTGATATTACAGGAGATATAGTAAATAATTAATAATATTGATGACCTGGACTTCTACACGGGGAAGTCTTGCTTTGGAGAGTTGGAGACTTTGCCTGTGAATTCTCAGTTTCTCTTATCAGAATTTCAGTGTTGCTTTGGGGTTTTCTTTGCCAGGGGAAGCAGCAGAACGGTGAGCCAGGGGTTATTTGATGCATTTTATCTGTCTGTGGTAGCACTCAGGTTTCAGGAACTTGATCCCTGTGGCTTGGCAGGTGCACCCCTAAGAAATAAGAGTGGAATTTAAGGAGAGGACAGCTCTGATCAAGGATGAAGCCTCATCCCAGCTCTTGTCTGGAGCTGCTGAGGCAAGAAAGTTACTCCCAGGTGCTGTGTTTCACACCTTACCCTTGGAGAGGAAATGTGCAGTCTGTAGAGAAGTTTGGGGCTCGATATCTTCTTTATGGTGTTCTACTCTTGTTAAATCACTGCTTGGAATAATTGTATTGTCACCTTGTGTCATATTTGCTCAGGTGTAATGGCTCTGCCACAAAGGCAGTCACTTGGAAAATTGTGCTGCAAAATTTTTAATGTTCCTTGGAAAAGTGGGGAGGCTTTAGAGCCTTTTTTTTCCTTCTTTTCTTTTTTTTTTTCTCTTATTATAAAAGTGGAGGTTTATAATTTTATTCCTTTTTTTCCCCTCTCCTTTTTCTTTTTCTGAACATCCTGGTTTCCTGGTGTCTGTGATTTTCTAGTAATGTTTTCTTTTAGGAATAGGTGATGGGTGTCCATGCTGAAGAAAACTTTCCTCACAACTATTTTCAAATAATATGAAATGAACAAAATTTAAGCTCTTTAGGTGAAAAGTAAAACTAAGCAGCCATGCTGGATTCTGGTCTTAGCTTGCTGTACAACTGATTTGTTGTAAGGGTTAAAGGTATGAAGTGTGAATTAATTCCTTTTGTGCTGCAGGCTATGGTTTGAGCCATCCAGTTTTAACTAGCTTTTTAAATTGTGGTTTAGTATATTTTTTTGCTGTATCTATGAAAGTTTCTTATTCACAATCATCAGCTTTATTAAAAAAAAAAAAAAAAAAAAAAAAAAGAAAAAAAGAAGAAAATTTTCACAAAGAGTGGACTTGTGAAGGGCAGTGGTGTAGTTTAATAGCACCAGAGAACTTTTGGGGCTGAGAGGTGGCAATGCTGACGTTTGGAGCCAGTTTTAGCACCACTGGTTCTGAGTTCATTGTTTTGAATGTGCTTAGGAGCCTCAGATTGGCAAGGACCATCTGCATCTCCAGCTGTGGGGCTCATACCGCAGCCTTAATGCCAGATCTACCCTGGTGTCATCACTGAGCCCTTCCAGAAACGAGGATGGGGCTGGGCTTTTGATTTTTAGGATCCCAGAATGGTTTGGGTTGGAAGGGACCCTAATGCCCATCCAGTGTCACCCCTGCCATGGGCAGGGACACCTTCCACTATCCCAGGCTGCTCCAAGCCCCAAAGTCCAACCTGGCCTTGGACACTTCCAGGGATCCAGGGGCAGCCACAGCTGCTCTGGGCACCCTGTGCCAGGGCCTGCCCACCCTGCCAGGGAAGGATTCCTTCCCAATATCCCATCTATCCCTGCCCTCTGGCAATGGGAAGCCATTACCCTTTGTCACTCCATTCCCTTGTAAAAATGGAAGGTTTATCATCCTGGAATTAACTCACACTCCCTGCTCCTCCTCTGCAGTTTCCACTGGGCTCTTCACAGCACTCCAGGAAATATCTTGTACTCCCTGAGTTGTGACTCTCTGAATTTATACTACTTTTGTTACTTTAGTCCTTCAGAACCTCCAGTTATTTCTGGGTGCTATCAATGTCCCCTCCTTCAAGTCCTGTGTCCCTGCTGTGTCACACAGGATCAACCTGTTCCTACCATCAGTGACACAGTTACTGCTGAAATGTTTAATGAGATCAGTTCCAAGCCTGAATTTTAAGACCTAATAATCACTTAAGTTTTCAGGACTTCTGCTGTTGTCTCCCCGTGAACCAGATGTTCACCTACCCCTAAATGCCTCTGTTGGTTGCAGCTTAACTCCCAGTTTCCCACGTGACACTGCTGAATACTCAGCTAAAACCCAGATTAATGGGATCTCCAACGTTTGGGGAATGTTATCTGATGAAGTAATCTCTTAGTTAGTCTCTCATGAGCTACCTTGTGCTGTTTAATAAGAAATTTGATCATATTTCCCAGTGCTTTCATGTCTTTGGAAAGAAATTTGAAGGGAAGAGCACTTGGGTCTCTGTGCCACTGAAGGAAGTGGTGTAGGCTTGGAGAGAATTATTCTCTTAAACATGAATAATTTATTCCTTGCTCTTTAATTGTCTGCAGTATCCCAGTTAAAGGAAATGTCGGAGTGGTATTCTTTTGTGTGCCGTTTGTTTCCAAACTCTGGCCTTGACTTTAATGGCCCTTACAGCTTTAATTCCCTTTATGATGATTTCTTCTTTTGTACCCTTGTGTTTCTTATTTTTTATTTCATTTCTTTTTTCATTTTCATTTCTTCACCACTCACCCCCTCCCTCTCCTCCCATGGTAAATATTAACACCCTTACTGAAAACAAGGTCAAAAATTTCCTTTGTACTTACACTCGCTAGATTTGATGACCTTGGAGGTCTTTTCCAGTTTTAATGATTTGGTGATTTACTGTTCCCAAAATACCCATCTTGCTGCAGAGGAACCCACATTGTTCTTTTCCTGACCCTTGCCTTCAGAGAGCACCCAAAAATCTTCACAAAGTTCTCCAAACCAGGAAAATACCGCATTATTGGAGATCTTCCTGAGATTCTGTTACACCAATTCTCCGCAGATTTTCTTTTAACTTCTTCATTGTGTCTGGTTTTAGGCTTTTGAAAACTCTGTAGGTTTCTATGAAAAGCCTTCTAATGTTGGAGGTAGTTCCCTGTTAGCTGTGCACTCATACAAAGGCCTTCATCTTGAGAGTCTTTCCCTCCCTCTTTTTTCTTTGGAATATTTGGCACCTGGCATTTAAAGGTTTCTGGGCCTCCTTCATTTTTAGATACCCGAGTTCCTCATTTCAGTTCGTTTTTCTAGTTACTTGCCTTAATTTCTTCTTTCTTTTTTTTTTTTTTTTCCCCAAACAAATGCTGATAACCCTTAATTACAACCCCTTTTTATTTTGTTTTTCTGTCTTGTTTAATCAGCTGATTATCATTCAAATCCAGTTTATTTTCTGTCAGTGAATCCTCTCCAAATTGAGAATGAATTAACCTTATTTCTCCCAGATACAAAGGTTTCCTGCTGGATCAATCCTCCATGAGAGTACACAAATTAAGCTGCTATTTGTAATCTTTGTTCTTTGTATCTGGAAAATTAAATTCCCCACCAGTGGTCCAATTTCTGAAGAGTTCTTAATTCTCTTAAGAATTCTTAAAACACAGCCACTCACGTGTTCCTTCCAGTTTATGGCATTACTGCCCCCAATGCAATTCGCCTGGATCAGCCCTTCCCAGAGTGATTTTGATTGCAGCCGATATTGAAATTTAACATATGGCTCTTTTCTGGCTCCCTGTCTCTGTCTCCAAGGGAAAATCCTTTGGAGAATCTTCTCTGCTCATGTCTGGAGAAGATCAAGTTTGCTGGTTTCCCCAGTGATTTTGCCTTTCTGGCAGCTCTTTGAGAGAACCAAAATGTAAAAATTCTGCCCCAGATTAGGCTGGACATGGGAACAGGTTCGATGTTTCCACCCTGCCATTAACTATGGCTCCAACAAAACTGAATTGTCAGAGGTTATTTCAGCTGGGGAACACAAGGGATATGGGACTTGTTTGCTCTGTCCTGATGGAGCACAAGCATTCCTCAGATCACCTTCCTTCAAATGCTGCTGCTCTGATCCCTCTGTAGGGAAGATATTTTAGATGTTATTTCACTCAGTGTAAGGTGGTCCCAAGTTCATGCACACATGGATCCAAACTGTTGGTTTGATGGAGGGAGAGAGAGCTGCAAGGTTCCAGTGCAAAAATCTTGGCTGAAATCCATGCTTTTAAGAAGAAAACTTTCGTATCATAATATCCAGAAATAATTGTGAACTCTATTAAAGCACAAAATGTCTATTGAAATTTTATAATGGCTTTTATTATCACTTCCACCTTGCATAAAGAGAAATTCTGCAGTGACTTTTTTTCCTGGAACTGTTCTGTCTCTGGGATATCACCAGAGCTTTGGCTTTGAAGCCATGGCAGCTGAATCTACCTCCTCTGTGACACTCAACATGCTGCAACACCTTTTGCATTTCCAAAAATTATAATGTCTTGGGAGTGCTCTTTTCTCTCCCAGCACGCAAGCACACATTAGGTTCTGAGTTAAACAAAGGTTATAATTTTTCAGCACTTCCACTATCTTAGCTCAAAATGAGGACTGAGTAAAGCAGGATTGTGATAATCCATGAGCAATTGGAGCTGTAATTTTGGGTGACTCACTGGGACAAAAACGGTTTGTTACAGACTGAGTGTGCTGAGGCCAAGACGATTCTGGGATGTGGAGGAATTTAGGTTCCTCCAGTGACAGCTCCATATCCTGCCATGGTCTGTAGGTCCTTCACATTCCCCAAATCTCACCTGTGGGACTTCTGTCCCCTGGTAGAAGTACTTGGCAGGGGAAAAGTTTAGGGAGGGGACCTGTTTTTAGTCCCCTCCTGGTGTCAATGTAAAGCTTTGAGCTGTGGAAGTGAGTGCTGGACCTTCTGCACTGCTGGTCCCAGGAAAATGGGCTCTGAATCCATGTCAAAAACTGGAAAAATCCCTGCATTCCCACCTTGGGCACAGCCAGCAGCAGAGCTCTTCCAGCCCAGGGAGCAGCCAAATCAAAAAGCTGCTGTCTGACACAAAGTTTTGGAGCTGGCCATGGGATACAGAGCCATTCTTGGTCCATAAATTTACATCCCTGGTTCATAATAAAAAGCTTTGTAATGAGTTTTCCCCACGCTTGGTACTTTGGGGGTTCTGTTTCAGAAGTTCACTGAGCATTTTCTTTAGAAATGCTGTGTATTGCCAAAAACTCTGTGTTCAGCACCACTTGTGTGGATCAGCTTCTGTTTCTCCTTGCTTTGGTGCAGCCTGGGCAGGGATGAAATCACTGTGAACCAGGTAAGGTCAGCACAGCATCCTTTGGAAACCAGCTAATGAACTGGTCAGGGTTGTTGTTGCTGAGTGGACACTGTGCTGGAAACCTTATTTACCATTAAAATCCACATTCACCCCACAACCTTCACTTAAAACAACAAAAACAACCAAACCACACAAAAAACAAATTTCCAACAAAATCAACACAACACAGAATAAAAATTAACAATTTACACAAAATCCACTCCTCAACCCTTCATCACATTTACAACAAAAATTCCCCAGGATCATTCTACTCTAGAACACTTAACACTATTCAGTACTTGATTCTGCAGTCCCAAAAAGAGGTGGATTACAGCATACCTGACCTACCTCTGAAGTCATGAATGTTGTAGGAAACAAGCTGCACAAAATCCTCTCTCTGTTGCCCTACTTCTGGCCTGAACTTGCAGTGAAGCTGTTGGTGATGGTGGGGCTGACTCATCCAAAGGTGGGCCTGGAGAAAAGCTACTGGACATCAACAATGTTAATTTATCCATTCCAGGGCACCAGAGTGTGAATGTAAAAGATTTGTCTTCTCCGGAGCTGCTGCTTGCCCAAATGATGGATAGTGTGAGGCCCTGGGTAGGGGAGATGCTCTGTGTGATGGACTTCCCAGCAAACTGACACTTGAGGGGGTGAGAGAGGCTGGAGGGGTGCTGTGGAATGGTTTGGGGTTTGCATCAAAGATGGATGGGGCTTGGAGTAGCCTGGTCTGGTGCGAGGTGTCCCTGCCTATGCAAAAGTGTTTGGGACTGGATGATCTTTAATGGCCCTCCCAACCCAAACCACTCCATGATTCTTTGACAGACAGCCCTCTCTTTGCCACATCTAAAGGAGATTGAGCTTGCTGGACACCCAGTGCTATGCCTGGTGGGAGCAGGATATGGATGGCCCCATCTGCTTCTGCTGCACCATTAAAAGCTGGTTTAATTTGTGCTGTCGTGACCCTTCAGACCCATGGAGCATCCAGTTTGTTTTCTGAAGAGCTAAGATGGGCTCGGTGTTGCTTTTGCAGTCTTTGTGCTCCATGAACTCCTTGAAATGCAGCCAAAAGTCTCAAGCAGAGTGCTTGTCCCAAGTGTGCCAGGAAGCAAGCGGAGAGAACGTGCTTCTTCCTTAACTTTGACTCCTGTCCTGTGCTCCTGGGTGGATCCGATTTACTTGCATGTTGAACACACCACACGCAAAGCCCTCCTTTAATGCAGGGAGCAGATGAAGTTATGCCCTGTAACTTCCAGTTTAATAGCTTGGAGTGGCCCTGATTTCCAAGCCTCAGCTGGAGAGTGGAGCTCACATTGCCACAATTTATGAGCCGTGGGTGAGCGCAGTTATTGCTACAGTAGTCTCAGCTGATGAGCTGCTCACCAGACAAACTGGAGGCTGCTACTGCTGCTTTTAGAGCTTTCTGGGGGAAAGATGATGGATTGATCTAAGGCCTAGCACAATCTTGGCCTTGGATCAGCATCAGGCAACTGAGAGTGCAGCACAAACCAGTGTGGGTGGAACCTGTTGCCTCTCTTTAGGGAGAATGTTTTCTTCCCTACTCACAAGGACTTAGCTCAGTGCCAAAAAATTTTGTGAGGGATAGCTTGGAAGTGTCTCTGTGAACAGAGATTGGTTCAACCCCCCGGTTTCTGTCCTTACTGCTCTTCTTCCTCTCTTAAAAAGTGAGAGAAGGGCCTCATGTTCCTTTCCCTATGTCCTTTTCTTGGAAAGCTTTTGCAGATGGTCCTTCTCAATGGCTCCAAATGAGGGATCATGGATATCAGCAGTGTCTGATGTTCCTCCTTGTACTGAGGGACACATGAACCTGCTTGTTCTTGCCACCAAAGCATCTCCCTGCCTTTCCAAGAGCCATTCTTGCTGGCAGAGCTGCTCATCCTCTTTGGAGTGGGATCGCTCCTCATCCCAGTGTGTTGGCGGCTCTGCCTGCACCCTCTTCTGTCCAACACTGTCTCTTTTAGACCCTGCTCTTGGTCTTCACAGCTTTGCTGAGGGAAACTTCCTTTTCCTCTCTGGGTAAGGTGTGGCAGCTCTTTGATATCCAAGTAGAAACACTGGAAGTTTTGAGCCGTGGCTTGGCCCTACTGCCTATAGCAGAGCCAAAGGGAGCTTCATTGAATCCCTGACTGGTTTGGGTTGGACGGGGCTTTTGCCCATCCATTGCCACCCCTGCCACATGCAGGGACACCTTAGACTATCCCCGCTTCCTCCAGAGTCCAGCCTGGCCTTGGACACTTCCAGGGATCCAGGGGCAGCCACAGCTGCTCTGGGCACCCTGTGCCAGGGCCTGCCCACCCAGGGAACAATCCCTTCCCAGTATCCCATCTATCCCTGCCCTCTGCCAGTGGGAAGCCATTCCCTGTGTCCTGTTTCTCCGTCCCTTGTCCCCAGTCCCTCTCCAGCTCTCCTGGAGCCCCTTTAATCCATGGAAGGGTCTCTGATGTCTCCCTGAAGCCTTCTCCTCTCCAGGCTGAACAATCCCAACTCAGTCTTTCTCCAGAGCAGAAGGGATTCAGCCCTTTAAACATCAACACCAGGCAAATGAACTGCTCTACATGGGTGAAAGGTTTGTAGGATTTTTTTTTTTTTGCCTTCAATGTCCCTGCTTGGGACTGCCTTCAATGTGCTTTGCTCCTGGCCTTGTTCTTTCTCTCAGACCATATAAATATGTATATAAATATTGCATATAATCCCTGAAAAAAGTGCTTTTCCTTTTGTGAATGTCAATCCAGTGAGCAGTGGCAGTGCAGATCCATTCTTTAGATCCCAATCTGAGAGTCTGGTGGGGGATGAAGAGAGGCTTCTGTGCTCCCCATCTCCGCACCCCACCCACACGACTGGGATGAAATGAACTGATGAGGGGGATAACTTCTTCCCCCATCATTAGGATGCAAGTGTTTGCTGAATGTGCCAGATGTTTGGCTTTCATTATCTGGAGGTTTTTTCCTTTCCAGCTCTAGTGAAAGGGAAGCCTGAGCAGGTCCAGCGGAATTCTAAACAGTTTCCTGTGTGAACGGAGAAAGCAGCATCTTTAATGAACTGCACAGGGTGACAGTGAGTCCAGCTAATGAATGCTGTGTCCCTGTTATTTTAGAGAGATGGCTGAGTGACATTTTTTCTGATTTAGAATTGCTGAATCTGTGTGGATTATCCAAATCAGAAAGGCTTTCTTTTATTTTAATATTTTATTTTAAATATCTTCTGCTTTACAGTCTGAGCTATACAGAACATCCTTTTTTTCTGAGCTATTCAGAAAATCTTACTGTTCTCTGTGTTAACAGTTTAAGGAAGTGTCTTCAAAAACAATTTTTGTAATTACTCTGGAAGAATCCAGTGAACACTTTTTTCACAGCACTGGAATCCCAGAATCACTGAGGCTGGAAAAACCCTCCAGGATCACCAAGTCCAAGCTGTGTCTGATCCCCACCTTGTCCCCAGCCCAGAGCACTGAGTGCCACGTCCAGCCCTTCCCTGGACACCTCCAGGCATGGGGACTCCAAACCTCCCTGGGCAGCCCCTGCCAAGGCCTGAGCTCCCTTGCCATGGAGAAATTCCTCCTGGTGTCCAAGCTGAGCCTCCCCTGGCACAGCTTGAGGCCGTTTCCCCTTGTCCTGTCCCTGTTCCCTGGCAGCAGAGCCCGACCCCCCCTGGCTGTCCCCTCCTGTCAGGGAGTTGTGCAGAGCCAGAAGGTTGCCCTGAGCCTCCTTTGCTCCAGGCTGAGCCCCTTTCCCAGCTCCCTCAGCTGCTCCTGGGGCTTCAGGCCCTTCCCCGGATCTGTTCTCTTCCCTGGACACGCTCCAGCCTCTCCAAGACTCTCTGGCCATGACAGCTGGACACAGGACATGGATGTGATCTCACCAGTGCCCATTTCAGGGGACAATCGCCTCCCTCCAGTAATGTTTTATTCAAAGCATTTATTATTGGTATGTGTAGAAGGAGTTGCTGAACTCTGGGTTGTAACCAGTGAGCAGTTGCATGTTCAGCTGGATTTTGTGAGAAGAGAGTTACTGTTTTACCAGTGACTGGAGCCGAGAACCTACTGGAAGTAGGAAAGACGGGAGTTGATTGCCTCAATTCAAATGCAAGTTGCATCTTGCAAGAGAGGAACCTTTATAGCTGTCCTGTTATTCTTCAATATTCTGCTCTTCCAGTCTCGATGTCAGAGTATGGCCAAAGCTTCTTCCTGGTGCTGGAAGCAAGGAGACAGCGCATATGTTCCTTGAACAGGATCCAGTGCCTTTCCACCAGAAGAGGATGGTGGAAATTCTCTTCAAATTCTCTTTAAAAGCATTTCTGCCCTGTTGTGGCAGCATGGCTGTATCTGTATGGGTCTTTAGAGAGCTGCTTCTTCCCCAGGAGCAGGGAAAACTCCATTATTTTTGTGTTGGATATACAGTACTGGTGTATGTGCCCTCACCACCTGTGATTTCTCCCTGTTCTGTTCCACAGCAACAAAGGGAACTCAAAGGTGGCAGATGCATCCCTTGGAAAGCAAACTCGAGGGGATCATTGTTCTCATTCAGTGCATCCTTTAGGGAAGGCTGGTTGGAATCACTGCAGTGCAGTACCATTTCTCCCCGAATAACTGGAGGAAATTAAGAGTACTTTGAAATATAATGTGTCAGAAAATGATGAGGCCTCCAGCAGTGTGAGTGCAGGAATCTTATCTGTGCCTGTCTCATAAGTCAGAGCTCCTGGAACAGCTTTGTGCAGCGTCCAGCTCAGCTCCTCAGTCTTCCAGACCAGCTTCATTAGGAACATGACATTTTAATGCACTCCAGTGGGTTTCCATAACTCGGATAAGATTGGGTATGAAATAGCAAATCAATGAAGGTCACTTTGGTGTGGAGGTGACATTACCAGGCCTGGACATAGATCCTGTGTGCCCCATGGCCTTGCCGTGCCAGCTCCTCAGAAGCTCCTTAGTTTGGGATAGGTATGACCTCCAATCCTTTTTGTTGAGAAGCTGCAACTTCAGGAAAGGTTGGACTTGATAATCTTGGAGGTGTTTCCCAGTCTGTGATTCCGTGAAGAGAGTTTGGTCCTTTGGATTTTCTTCAAGACAGGTGTGCAAGTGTTTGGATTAAACAAAAGCAGGAGGACACAAAGGGAAGGGCAGTAAATATGAAATGAATGGGAAGAAAGGAAGATGGGGGAAGAAAGAGAAGTTAAACCTGTGAATAAACACAGAAGCAGGCTGGGCTGCATAGATGAGTTTTATTCCTTCACAGGAATGTTGTGAGGTGCACAGCATGTGGTTGCTGGAAGCTGGATGGGAATTGCACAGAATTGGAATGATTTTGTTTCATAATCTCTTTTGGAAATGACAAGAAAGCCATCAAGTTCACCCCATGTTCATAGAAATCCATTATCCTTTTAATGCCATGTTTTGGAATGTGTTGACTGTGTTGAGGTAAGAAGTGGAAAGAAAATTCAGTGTTTAGTGTCCAATATATGTAATAAATGCTAGAGTATTTACTCTTGTCTGAGGGGAACTGAAAGAGAGTTTATTTAATGCTTTGAAATCTATCTCTGCTATTGACGCAAATCATCTGACTTGGAGTCCTTAAGTGATTTTAAGTATTAGTGTTAAAATATCAGAAATAAACCTTGCAGAAATAGCAAATGTTTTGTAAAATATGATAATTTTATATATATAATCTTTATTGCCATGTGATCACTGCTTCTTTCTTTGAGCAGCTTCTTCATGTGGTGCTCAGACCTCACCCCTCTCTCAAAAATAATTTTGGAACTGGAGGGTTCTTTTTGTTTGGTGGAAGGAGAACTTTTTTACTGATACTGGTTTCATGTCCCAGCTGCAAACCCCAAGAAATCAGGGTTCATGTGTTCTCATAGGAGTTCGGGAAAAAGGAGGATGGGATTCTGCATTTTGGAACTAATTAGTCCTATAAAATTAATGGAAAACCGTATTTCTTGAAAAATGTGTACTATAGGAAGCAACATAACATCTGTTGCTTTCCAGAAGAGGATTTTGGAGCAATTACTGTCATTTCTTTAAAAAATGGTTCCCCTTTTGCTCAATTACTAACAGTGAAGTATCATTAAATAGACAAATTCCTTGAAATACAACTCAATGATTTTTAGTGATATTGAGGGTTTGAGAATATATAAGAATAAGGATGAGCTTGAGGGAAAGGAAAAGCCAATAAAATTGCAGTTTATTCTTACATGCCACACACTTGTTATAAATTTCTGGCTTGCAGATAATTCATCATATTCAGTGATCAATATTTTATAAAATAAACAGAGAAAAGCTGGAGCTTTGGCAAGTTTTGGAGAGGCCAACTAAATTTAAGAACAGAACCTGAGCGTTTATTGCAGGAATAGTTGCAGTATTTCAGAACTCACTGTCGAGTAGGCACGTAGAGCTTTCTCTGACATGTTTTACATTAATGAAAGTCATGAGTATATTTAAATTATTGATTTAATTACATCTTAGGTACCTTGAAATGGAGTTACTTCTGTGATGACTGCTCTTCGTTCTTACTGCATGGATTATTCCTGAGGTATTGATGAGTTCTGGGGAAGGAGGGAAGGGCTGGTGGCTCCTGTTGTTTTTTAAAGGGTAGGTCTGGGATAAGTGCTGGCCCCAGGAGTGTTTCAGAGCTCTTCCCATGCTCTGAATCATCCCACTTACTGTTCTCCAAGGCTTTGTTTTGCTCCCAAAGGTTTTATTATTGCAGCAGTTGATGTTTTGTGTCATCTAGACAGAAGTGCAGGATAACCCTCCCCCAGGGCAGGTAGGAATGCAGGTGGCTCCGTGTTCTGTGCAATTGTTTTCAATGGCAATTAAAAATTCCCAGAGAACTAAGGAACTCCAGGATGCTGGGCCTAAGGTTTTGTAGAGCCTCTGCCTCTTTATAGGAGTAGCAGTCCTTCACCTTGAAAACATTTCTGTTCTCAGCCTTTAAAGGCATTAGGCACTGGATGGATTCTGTGCCCCAGCATTCCTATTGTCTCATCCAGACCTAGAGTACTGCTGATGGAACTCCTGGTGTGATTTTTTCCTCTTGCATTTCAGCATTTTTTATCCATTACTTCTATTTCTTTTGTGACTCTTAAAGAGTTTTGAAATTAAAGTAAATACTTTATCCTTCAGAGGAATGGGAATGTTTCCTTGCTGCTTCCCTGCTTGTTGTTCTCTCCCAGCCGGAGGGGCTGGAGCATGTCCAGGGAAGGGAACAGAGCTGGGGAGCTGGGAAAGGGGCTCAGCCTGGAGCAAAGGAGGCTCAGGGCAACCTTCTGGCTCTGCACAACTCCCTGACAGGAGGGGACAGCCAGGGGGGGTCGGGCTCTGCTGCCAGGGAACAGGGACAGGACAAGGGGAAACGGCCTCAAGCTGTGCCAGGGGAGGCTCAGCTTGGACACCAGGAGGAATTTCTCCATGGCAAGGGAGCTCAGGCCTTGGCAGGGGCTGCCCAGGGAGGTTTGGAGTCCCCATGCCTGGAGGTGTCCAGGGAAGGGCTGGACGTGGCACTCAGTGCTCTGGGCTGGGGACAAGGTGGGGATCAGACACAGCTTGAACTCCATGGGCTGAGAGGACTTTTCCAAACTAAAAGATACTGTGATTCTGAGGTTGGTGTATGAAGTTTCAACAGAAAGGATGATTGTAGACATCTGCAATGTCTTTGGTGATTTCACAGAGAACTTATTCTGAAATCATCCAGTGGCACCCCCTGCCATGGCAGGGACACCTTCCACTATCCCAGGCTGCTTCAAGCCCCAAAGTCCAACCTGGCCTTGGACACTTCCAGGGATCCAGGGGCAGCCACAGCTGCTCTGGGCACCCTGTGCCAGGGCCTGCCCACCCTGCCAGGGAAGGATTCCTTCCCAATATCCCATCTATCCCTGCCCTCTGGCACTGGGAAGCCATTCCCCCTTGTCCTGGCACTCCAGACCCTTGTAAATTGTCCCTCTCTATCTTTCTTGTAGCTCCTTCAGGTCCTGGAAGGAATAACACAGCTTCTCCTGCTGGCTTTAATTAAACATGAACATTTAATGCTACCTATGGCTTGACTGATGCACTTTTTCCTTCCTTCTCTACTTCCTGAGATGGAAATGCAGCTTGGGGGAGAATCTGGCACTTGTACTTCTGAGGAGGTGTCTGGAGGAAGAGGAAAATACTTGAGGTGGCGTTCAGGACGCAGCTGAATGGATGGGCTTCCCTTGTTGTTGTTCCCTAAGTGAGTTTTGCAGGACAGGCTGATGAAGGGGATGCAGCACAGGAATTTCTTCTGAAATCCTAACCCGCATCTTCCAGCCTGTCTGTCCATGTGTCCAAACACTGCCCAGTGGAAGTGGGGGCTGGAAAAGGAAAAGGTTTCATAAGTGTAAGGGCAGTAAATCATTGCTTTGCAAAAACACCTTTTCAGGCCCATTTCAAAGACCTTAAGCCATCCCTACATTAAAAATGCACCTCCCATTGGCTCCTTAGCTTTGACTAATGGAGCTTTCCCAGTGGAAGAATGTTCCAGTGGAGCATTCTTGTTACAGACAAGAGGAATGTGAGCTCTTGCTGTAAATGACAACCTTAATCAATCTGAGTATGCAATTTATCTAATTACAACTGGAGATTATTAGGTTTTTAGGTAATCCTTTAAATTAGATCAGAAATAATTTTGATGATGTCTTTCAAATGGAATTTTGTCTCCTTGCCTAGAAAAATGAGGGGTTCTGTAGTCCCAAGAGCTGCTCCCAGATATTCCTGTTGCAATTCCATATGTTGTAGCTCCTAAGAAAATGTGATACATTTATTTTTGAGGCAATATGTGTTGTTCCAAGCACTATGCCCTGTATTTACATGAAGTTATGGAGTGAATCTTCTATTTGGATGTTGCCAGGTGGCTTTGTGGCTCACAGTGGAAGCAGGTGGTTAAATCCTTGTTCTATATCTGTGCACAGCAATCTGAGAAGCTCATTTAGAAACCCTTCTGCGCCTGAGCTCTCTATTTTGTTATTTTTCCTTCCAAGTGGTTTCTAATTTTGCAGGAAAATTATTTTGATGAATTTAATAGGGTCTCCTTCAAGGTGGGAGTGAGGAGGGCACAGGAAGTGAGGATGGCAGCAGGGATGGTGCCTCCCCCTTCACTTTGTGATCCCCTCTCTTCCCTTTGCTCTGCACACCCAAATTCTCTCCCTGAGACGGTTTTAGGCTCCAACAACAGCTTTTGCTTCCTTCCAGGATCTCGGTGCAGTTCATACAATATACAGCAGACTCCTATTAATAGCCATGCTATTTTTCCTGGCCAGATCTGAGTGCAAATTGCACTCCCATTTCTGCAATTCAGGTCCCCTGTATCCCGTGTTCCCCTTCTGCCTGTCTAGGAGCTGATTTTGGTGTTGGTGAGTCCTGTCTTGGGCTTCCACACGGGAACTGGCTGCAGTCATGGGAATACAACATTTAAACCACACTGCAGCAGCTCCTTTCTTTGCTTACTTTCAGTTGTATTTGTGTTTAACCCAATTTATTTGTTTTCTGCCCCCAAAGTGGGTTCTGCAGATGCTAATCACAACATCCTGCAGTTGTGAATCCTCCCCCGGGGTACAGACACTCTCCTCCTCCCCCTAATTGGGACTGGAATTCAAATAGTGCTGCAAGAAGCCATAGCTGGGGTTATCACAAGCTCACTTTTCCCTGCGTGTTACTCAGACAGTGGGGTTTGCATTTAAAAGAAAGAAAAAAAGGAAAATAAAATAAACCCTGTGGATGCTGCTGCTGCTACAGCGTCTTATCTGTAAAATGATGATGGTTGCACACCTTTTGGCTCTTATCCATCCTGTTGGTAAGAACTGGAACATTTTTATCTGTCCTGTGACTTGTTTAATTTGGGAATTTTGGTGCTTTTTTTTTGGGGGGGGAGGGGTGTTAGGTGTTGATGTCACATAGGAAGCAGGTGTTTCAGTAAATCCTACTTTGCATTTCAGAAAATCCTGTTTTGGCAGGGATTTCTCTTGAAGACCCAGCGATGTGGAATCGTGTTTATTCTGGTGTTCTGAGACCACTGAGCACTTAAGTACCAACTGATTTTGGGCTGGATGCTCAAAAATCCCTTTTCAGAGAAATGGCTGTACATTACCTGGAGTTTTTGCTGTAGGTGATCTATAAATTCTTGAATTTCCTTGTCATTTTGTAGCCTGGGATTAGCACAAGGCTTGAAAAACTGGATGAGGAAGATGAGCTGCCTTCCTCCTTCAGTCCTTGCAGCACCTGAGGGTGACAGGCAGTGCCCTGGGTCACCTCCCTGAGGTCACTCTGCTTCCTCTGCTGGGGGTGGTTCTGTTTAGAATTCTGTGTATTCTTCGTGAAAACCAATTTGCACAAATAGGGGTGGTAGCTTCCCCAGGGGTATTAAATGCAGCCTGAGGCTCAGGTACTGCCTGGCTCTTCCCAGTTTGCTGACTGGAGTTGTTGGGAGGAGCTTTGGAGCGAACCAAACCTTAGTGGTGCCATTCACCTCAAAATATCAGGGGCCTCATCAGGATTAATTCAAATCACACGTTGCAATCCATTGGTTTGGGGACTGTCAGAGTCTTCCTCACAAAACATCACCTGCAATTTTTCAAGCCCTATCTAGCCTTTGTCTTCTGTGGATCGCTGCCCAGTAGGTGGTGATGCAGCTGTATGCTGAGTTAATCCTAAATTTTTCAAAGGTTACCACTTTGGAGCGGTATTTTTTAAAAGAGAGTTATTTAACAGCCTGATAAATGTTAGTTTTAGTCTGTAGAGCAGCAATATTGCTTAATCAGTTGCTCTATAAATTAATGAAGGCTTGATCTTTTCCCATTCTCAATACATTGCTTTTAGTAATCCCATTAATTCCCAAAGGCTGGGAAGAAACAAATTATAGCTTTTCAGGATTTATGAGTTTGACATTTTGCAGATCCTGCTTTGTGCTCTTGTATTTTTGGACAGAAGTTTTAACTTCTGGGAAACTCAGTGATTCACTGACAAATTCCAAATAAACCCAAGTTGCCATGGGGTTGTGGTGAGGTCTCCTTTGGTGCTTTTGTCTGGTTTCTGAGCTCTTCAGGCTTCAGTCAGCAGGTTAATTGGTTAGTGAGAATAAAACAAATATCAGCATTTTCATTGAAGTCCAGATTTCTGGAGCTCCTTGGTTTTACAACTGGGCCTGACTCCCATGCAGGCAGCTAAGAAAACGAGAAGCTGCTGTATAGATAATATAGAGGAGAATCCAGGGTTAAATTGCTTTGTGCACACTCTCCTCTGGAACAAATACATGAGCCTTACTGGGAGAATTCACCTACTGAACTCAAGGAATGTTTTCCTGCATTAATTAGGTCAAGAATACACCACAGAGTTAAGCAGGCAATGCTTGGGGGGTTTTATAGGGCAAATGTGGCAGAGGAAAAGGTGAAAACTGCTCCCTCAGCCTTTGGCCAGGGTGAGGCAGGAGCTGAATACGAAGGTTTGAGAAGGCTGGGCTTAAATCCCGTCCCTTTAGGGCCTCAGACTTGGTGTGAGAGTGACGTGGCAGAGAGGTGATATGCTCAGGAGTGAATTAATGTCTCAAATGTACGTGTTGCCATTTGTCACAGTGATTATCTTGTCTTTTCATTGTAAAACCAACAAGATGCTTTAAAAGGCTTTGGGGACAAGCCCAGAGAGGGAATCTAAAGGCAAACTTTCCATCCCTGCTTTTCAGTGCTGTCAAAGCAACATCCAAGCTTCACAGCCACCCTTCAGGTTTTTTGGGGCAGCTGATTTCTCTGGTTTTGTCTGCTGAGAGTTGATTCTTCTGGCTTCTAGTTTTCTTGGTCAGTTCCTGCAGGTTTTAAAATTTATTTCAAAGGAAGGGACTGAGCAGGGAATAATATGAGTGACTGTGAAGGGCAGGTTTGTATCCTTGGAGAGAAACCTACTGGGCCAGTTAAGAATGGAATGACAGAAACCGGTGGCAGCTTCACTCTACTCCTCTCCCCAAAACCCCAAACAGGCGGAGCGTGCTGGGAAGTTTGGTAGGGCTCTGTCTCTTTAGCTGTGGGAGAAGGGAGGAGACAGTCTGATATCTTAATATTAAAAGAAAGATACTTAAAGTATGAGTTGGAAACCTGAATTCCTTCTGCTGTGAGAAATTTTTAAAGAATTTTTAAAAACTCTGGAAGTTTGGATTCCTGCTGAAATGTGGTGATTGCTCTAACGGGCAAGAGAAAGAAGTGGTAGCCTTTTAAAGGAGATTTTGCCTCTTGATTTTATGTGCATGAAAAAATCAGGGAATGTGAAGTGTTGTAAGTGAAGTTTGAAACACTGCTGTGTTTACCTGAACTGAAATTTTAAGGGAAGAGTAAAATTTCCACTCGAAGTAATTCCTACTCCTATGAAATGTGATAAGTTTTCAGTTTCTGTATTCATAGCTTCTTGGGGCTTTTCATTTTTGTGTCTGTCATAGTGTGAACAGAATCTAATTCAAGTCTTAGAAATGTAGGTCTGTGTTAATCTGCTCTTTTTCTCAAGCTCCTAAAATCTCCTGTGTTACTTGTTACTCCATCATGTGGCAATCAGCCTTTGGAATACAAATGCAAAATTAAACCCAGCTTAATTTGCATTTAGAATTGATAAATGCTGCTCAATATGCTGGTTAAAGTATAAAAAGGAAGCAGCAAACCCTTTTCAGTCTTTCCCCTCCCAACCTGAAATTGTAGAACTCAGACTTCAAAGCAGTTGGGACTCAACTTCTAATGAGCAAAATAAGATTGTTTCCAAAGTTGTTTTTTCCTTCAGTTGCAAGCATGTGTTTGTTTGTTTGTTTGTTTTTTTTAATTGGAGGATTGCAGAAGCAATTAAACAGTACTTTTTCTCTGGTTTTTGATGTTCCTATCTCATGTAGCTGAAATTTGGGTATCAGAGCGGGTTTGTTGTGGATGTAACTTGACAGAGAGCTTCTATCTAGAAAAAATAAGAAATGAATTAAAGTGAGTCTCCTAGCTAATGCTTTTTCTGCTTGCAGTTTAATTAATTAAAAAACTGGTTTAAAGCCAAATCCCTGCATCCTATGAAAAGTGTTCTTTCCAGTCTTAGTGGATATTTAAAATAGCTTTCCCCCCCCACGTGTTTGAGGGGGAGAGGTGTGGTTTTGATGAGGTTTTTTTTAATGATGTTAATGACTGAAACTTTTGTATTTGGGATGGGTGAAATTTCCCTCTTGCTGGGCTGGAGCAGCCCTGGTCTTCAGGCTTCACTTTTGTGGGTGTGAGGAATGTGGAGACAGGTCTTGCTGAAAGCATCAGTGTGTAGGTGAGTTTACTGGCATTTCACATGTATCTGAAATATTGAGGAAGCCCGGTGATGATTTGGGTCACTGTGGTTGCAGATGGAATCAATAGCAGAGACTTTGATGAGTGCAGTGACTTGGAGGTTTTTAGGGGTGAAGGCTTCAGGGGTTGCAGTGACACCGTGGTTGCTTCAGGTCCTTGAAAAGAACAACTTGAGCTAGCCATGGTGGGAATATGGAGGCACAGAGGAAGATAAAGCTCAGCTTCCAGCACTTCCCTGGAATGCTGGAGTCTGCAGAAGTTAAATAGCAGTATGTAGAGCTCTGTGCAACCCCCATGTGTATAAATCACCCCAAAGCACAGCAGTGCAATCCATCAGCATGGAGTTTGCCCAGAGAACACTATGAGAGACTTAGAAATGTGTGTTCATGGGAAGAGAGAGCTACAGGCATTTCTGCAGGTAATTAGGTGAGTCTCAGACAACACACACGCACGAACTCAAAAAATGTGTTCTGCGAGTGCTTTTCACCTGCAGCTCTCAGACAACAGCACCAGATGGTCAGGTAATAGGAGAAAATCTGGCCATGTATTCCTTGTATGCCTGAAAGCCTGGATTGTGTCCTGAAGGAAATGCAGTCTGCTCAGCGCAGCATACGTGTGTTTATAAACATTCCCCAGGCTGTGCCTGGGAGCAGGGGCTGATGGCAGGGCTCCTTCCCAGCTCCAGCCCAAGTGCCTCCTCTGGGAAGGGTGCAGGCAGCTGAAGGTTTGCTTTAAAAATGAAAAAAAAAAATGCTTTGGTTTCTTTGGCATTGTGTCGTCTGCCGGCTTATCATCATTTATCAAAGGGTTAATTGGTTTCTAAGTCTTGAGTGGTTGATGCACCTGGTTTCTTCCTCAAGTGTCATAAATATGAGCCTAAATCTATTGAGCACATTAAAAGAAGCAACAATGAATTAATCCAGAATTAATATTCTTGTTGTGAGCAGAGCTTTATTTTGCTCTTGTGGGCTTCTTAAGTGTGTGTACCCTGATTTCTCCAAACAATAACTGCATTTATACTCCCCATTTTTCATGCACAGGTTATTGCTTTGTTGTAGCCAAACTTTATTAGTCTTATTAATAAGAGAACAGTTTGGAAAAGGACATGAAACTTATTGAACCGATTTGTTTGTTCTGATTTTTTTTTATTGTATTTCAAGGTATTGACTTGCAGTTACAGCGTATTTTTATTTGTTTGCCCTTTACTTAATACTTTGGCATTAGCATTAGCATTGCCAAAGTCAGCAGCTGGATGGATTTAACCCTTGGCTTCAGGCTTTTGGGGTTTTCACCTTGTTGGCTTCCTGCCATGCAGCTCTTTAAAGATAAAACCCCAAATGTCTGGTGGTCCCTTCCTTCTGCACCTGCTTTCAGCGACTGATTGAGATGCAGCAGCTGGGTTGTAATCTTAATTACAACATACTCTTAGCTGACCTCAAAAGGTTTTCTCATCCCTTTCTGGAGACAAGACACAGCTTTGAGACCTTTTCACAGAGGTGAGGAAGCTGCTGTAGCTGAAGAGCTGCTCTGCTGATCAATACCACCAGAGGTGTGTGCTTGGCTCCTGGATTTCATTGATTGCCTCAGGTTTCTCCAGGTGTCTGGGGTGTGGTTTTTTCCCTCACCACTTTGTGGTCTCCCATTGCTTCCAGGCAAAGGCTTCCTGTAACTAGATTTGAGCTTTCCTGTTCTTCTGTCAAATTTCTCTGAAGCCAAAACTCACCTTAAGGTCTTGAAGATGCTGCTCTCGAGCCCAGTTTTTGCAGGATTTTTTTTTTTTTTTTTTTTCAGTTTTGAGGGCTTGGCCAGTCTTTGAGTCTATGGACTGGACAAGTTGGTTTGAAATGTGGAAATTCAGGAACATGAAGATTACTGGGCAGACTCAGGAATTCTACCACACACATCCATGATTTTTGGGGGGAAGGTGGTTAGAGTTTTTCCTGCTGTTGCAGAGTTTTCCAAGCTAATTCAGGGTTACAGCCTAAAACCAGTTAATGAGCATCAATGCAGACTCAGCCACCAGTGCTTCAGGTGAGGTGCTTCTCTCTTGCTTTGTTTACAGTAATTGTCACCCTGGGATATCCCTGCCACTGGAGGGTTCTTGTTGTCCCCACAAATTCCCACCACTGGTTTGGAGCTGGAGCATCAAGTGTGCTGGCTTTGGTTATGGCTGAAAAAGATTGAAATATTGTTCCCTAATGAGATAAATTGGGATTTGGCTGAGGTTGGAAATGAACTGTGAAATCCATGTAGATTGGATGGCTTCACCCATCCCCCTCCAGCATTCCACAGAAACCTAATTAGTTCCTTTAAAAAGGAACCTAATTTCCTCTGTTACTGTAATCAGGGGGTTGGGTTTTTTGCTTTTACTGGGAATAACAGGTTGTGAAAAGGAAATACCCATACGAGCGTTGTCTTGGATTTTGCACAAACCTAATTGAATCTGCTAATTTAAATCTCATGCAAGGAGGCTGTGGTAATAAAAGTCCTCCTGCAAACTGTGTGGCAGAGCCAGCTAGGATTTGTGGATTTGTTGTTTGGATCTTCATCCTCGTGGAAATAAGGTGCTGCTCCAGGAAAGGCAGAACCAAAAAAACAATTTTTTTTCTTTCCCAGTTTCCATCTGTTAGTTTTTAACATAGTTTTATTGATGCACTTCTTCAAATAGCATCTTGTGTTTGCAGTATGAAGTTGAGTCACCATCCCTGAAGGGATTTAAAAGCAGTGTGGATGTAGCACAAGGGACATGGGTGGCCTTGGCAGTGCTGGGCGAAAGGTTGGACTTGATGATCTTTGAGGGCTTCTTCAAACTGAGCCCTTCTGGGATGTGATGCTGTAAGAATGCTCAAAACTGATGGTTATTTAAAAGAAAATATTATTTTAGGGGAAACCTTTGGAGTGGTTGTTCCTCCAAACTGTAGAAATGGATGTCATGCTTCCTTGTCATCACAGATCCTGCTTTTCCGGAATTTTGTTACAGTTGTTCAGGTTGTTGTTACTTCCTTCTTACTATTTTGTAGTTCTCAGACCCAGGTGCTATTTTCTTACAGTATTTTTTCCAGCTACCTTAATTCTCCTATAAATATTGATTCTTCAAGTTACATCTCTTTTTGAATTCTCATCCTGTTTTTTTTTGTGGAGAATGTCTGCCTAATGCACATTTGGGTTACTGCACTTCTGGAAAGATCCTCCTGTCTCTGGAAACTCTCAGCTTTGGGTACATTTCTTGCTTCAGATTTTGGGTTGAAGTGGTTTTGGGTCTGTGTGGTGGTTTCACATTGATTGACATTTGGGGAAGATTCCAATCCACCCCAATTGGAATGCTTCTCTTGTTTTAAGGCTCCTGGCTTTTGTGAATAACTTTCCCAGAAATGTGATTTTTTATAAAAGGGAAAAGAAGAGAGGGGAGGAAAATACAGGGATTATATTTAGGAATATGCCATTCCTTGGAAAAGCAGCTGTCCACCAATGTACAATCATGTGCATCAACCTCAGATTCATCCAGGTTTGTTTCCCATGGACTCGCCACCCCTAGCAGTGTACAAGGCCAGGCTCGATGGGGCTTGGAGCAACCTGTGGTAGAGTAAGATGTCCCTGGGGTGGAACTGGGTGAGTTTTAGGGTCCCTTCAACCCAAACCAGTCTGTGTTTCCATAATATCACATGTGTGAGATAAGAGGAACAACTGCATTTTTGAGCAGAATTTGTGTTCCCTGCACAAAGAGCAGAGACAGAAGGCAAGTCCAAACTTTTCAGTATTTTTAGGAAAGGAAATAAAAAAGCTGCACTCTGAGCTGTCTCTGAGGGCTTGTTTGCTGTTCCTGTAGATAATGCTCAAATTAAGTGGTGATCACTCTTGACACAAGTAAATACATACCCCAGCCGCTGCACTGCAGAAAAATTTGGCAGAAGGGGATTTTTTTGTGTTCATGAAAAGCACATCTCTTGTAGAAAGACAATATTTTCTGGATGAAATGGGTTGGTGCTTGTGGAGGGGGTAAGATCTGTTCCTCTCTGCTATGTCTGTTCTTGGTTTGTTGTGAGTGTACAGAACAGATCTGAGCCTGTACGTTGTGTTTAATCAGCAATCCCAACCATCAGCTGCTTTATAGCTCTCATTTCCAGTTAATGTTTTTGGATAGATGTATCACCTGGTAAATCTGCAAATAAAGCAAAGCTTCTCCTCATGCAGATGGGGAAAGCGCAACTAAACCTAAATACAATGTTTCAGATAATTGTGTTAAAAGAACCCTTTGGGCAATGATCTATATCCCCAGTAGCCACAAGCATTTCCTGACAAGAGAAAGCTTTTTCTTTGGAATTTTGCTGGTTGAAAATGCTGCATCTCCTCTCTCAATAATTCTTGGAAGATTGAAAAATACAGTGGGTGCATGTTAGAGGAGATATAGTTGAAACTAGAGATTAAATGGAAGGGATTATACTTTTACGGGGTCTGTATTTGATTTATACATGTAACTCTTTTGGGGAGTGAGAGACACGTTCCCAGAAAAAAAAAAACATTTATTAATTTCAGTCGTTGGGCTTTTCCTTGCAGCATATGGAGGTTTGATTTGGTACGGTGCTGACACTGTTGTGTTGTTCATATTCATGAGCTGCCTTACTGGGAATACATTCAGACAGCCTGAATTTTCTTGTCCCTGAGCAGTGTGTTGTGTTGGGGGTTTCTCCAAAGTCCTCACTCCTTAATGCTCACCGTGAGAGTTGTATTCCTTTCTCACAGAATCCCAGGATGGCTGAGGCTGAAGGGAGCTCAGTGGGCAGCTGGTGCGACCTCCCTGCTCCAGCAGGGCCATCCCAGAGCACAGGGCACAGCATTGTGTGCACACAGCTCTGGCACAGCCCCAGGCAGGAGAGCCCACAGCCTCTCTGGCCAATGTGTTCAGGGCTGGGCACTGCCCAGGGAAGAAGTTGTGCCTCCTGGC
>NC_031775.1:3335701-3345511 GCF_001522545.3 Parus major | reverse complement strand
GTGTCCCCCAGCACCCCCAGGACACTCTGCTGCCTCAGGGACAGCTCGGTGTCCCCCAGGTCCTTCCCCACAGAGCTGCTCCAGCAGGTCCCCCCAGCCTTTGTTGGTGCCTGGGGTTGTTCCTGCCCAGGTGCAGGGCTTTTCCTTCTGCTCTTTCTCTTCCTCAAGACTACTGCACATTGATGGGAAAAACTCCTATATGGGAATGCAGGTTGCAGAATCCGCAAGTGTGATTGATGGCAAAGTAACAACAAACAAATGTAAAAAACACAACCTTATGATACGCCTCACCTTCATCTCTGTTGTCCTGTGCCTATATTTTGGATTTCTTAGTGTCATGTTTTATCTGTGGAAACCCAGAAAAAAGCTCACTTTTCCTGAATACTCAGGATATTCCCTTTTTCTGAAAAAGGTCTTTTGGTTCTTCCCTCCTTCATGCATCCAGCATTGGGATTTATACAGAATCTGAATGTGCTGAGTTTTCTCATCTTTTCTTTTTTTTTTTTTTTTTATTTTCCCTTTAGTGCTTTTCTTTGAGATGCAGAACTAAAAACACACGGGATGTTTTCCCTCTCTGAGGCTTTTTTTTCCCCCAGCGTGTTTTGCTCTTCTGTGTATATTTTGGAAAAACTTGTGAAAAACGAGGTTCACTTTCTTAATAAATTATAAAAAAATTAATATAAACAAAAAGACAATTAGGAGACAAAGAAAATAAAGCAAAGGGTTAAAAAGGCTGGGTGCCTTGGTGCATTGCTAGGAGCACACCTGATATTTTTGGAACACCCTTTTTATCCCATCCTGCTGTGAGGGTTTAATGAATATTCAAACTTTTCTAAAAAGTATTTTGCTTAGTCACTCCCTGGTTCCACCTTTTTAGAGCATGCTCCGTAGATTTTTATTTTTTCTGATCATCATTTTATTTGGGCTGTATTCCTTTCTCTGCAAGCGGTCATTGCTGATAACAGTCTGGGCTCCATTGTCCTTCTGCTGGTAACAGCTTGGGCCCCACTGTCTTTGCCTTCTGGGGTTTTCTTGCTTTTTGCAGAGAAACATCACTCTAACGTTCGAAATTCTTCTACGCCTAACAATTGCTAGCAAGAGAAAAAGTGCAGACAAAAAGAATTTAACATATAATATTCATCCTAATACTTGTGAAAGCCAGTATCACAATATGGATTTACAACAAACTGGATCATAGTAGTGGAGACCTGTAGTTCATATGACTTTGGCTGGACCAGTTTCAGTGAAAATATTCCTGGACACAAATATTTACTGCTGCAACAGTTGTAGCTGTAGCCTAATGTGGGTTTATGAGGCAAAGGAGTTGTGTGTGCCAGTAGTTAGTAAATAAAGTGTTAGTAAATAAAGACTAGCAGTAGAATATAACTACACATAAATAAAAGCAGGAATTTTGGCCACTAGGTTACAGCTGTTGGAGGATTTTCTCCTTTCTTTTCTCTTTAGCTGTGTCAAAGGTCTGTGTGAATTTAGGTCTTTCTGGTGTTTGGGGTTTTTTGCCCCCTTCCTGATGAAGGTTTTTTGTTTATCATTCCTTTTTATGATTAGATTAGTAGCTTTGATGTCAGAGGAAATAGCAGAATCTTTCCAAGGCTTCCCTGTAGACCCCTGAATTAATGCATGACAGAGGCAGCAACTTATTGTTAGTTTTTATGGTAGACAGGTTCTGCTCAAAGCTGAGCCTTGGTTTTCTTCCCTTTACCTCTCTTACAGATGAACCTTCAGCACATTATTCCTGGACTACAATTAAGGAAGAGCAGAATTCTTGTGGCTCTTACAGGCTTCCTCTTTCCTTCCTTTAGAGTTTACCAGGCTTTTATTCCTGGAAGTGCCTGGCTGGAATCACTGATTGCCTGTAATCTATCTGCCTGGGCCAGTCTCCAGCAGCTCTGGTGGCAATTCTTTGATATTTCAGGATTCCCTAAATACCTTTCAGGTCAGGTGTATTGTAAATTTCAAATAATTGGGAAGATGGAGTGGGTTTGCTGCAATCCTTGTTTGACAGACTCAGCAGGCTGTTCAGGTGAGGAGGAACTGGAAATTGAGCTGCCTAAATTAGAGGGCTGATGGATATGAAAAGGATGAAGAACCAGGTAGAACAGGCACATGGGAACATTGGAAGCTCCCTGTGAATACCTGGGTGTTTCACAGCATTGTTGGTCTTATTCAGAGCTAAAATGATATTTTAATAATAAAGCTTTAACAGTAAGAGCTGTGGAGCTCTAACACACTTCACACAAGCAGAAAACGTTGTTAGCAGGGTGATCTTTTTGATGCAGGTTGATTTTTTTGTAGTGCTTGAGGGCCCCATTCTTGCAGTCAGATGTGGAACAAAATAAAATGACTGCAAGTCAAAATTGTTGATGTTGAAATTGTAAACAAGCTGTAAATATTTGACTGAAGGTGATGAACCGTTACATAAATTAACAAGGGATGTTATCAACTTCCACAATTTCCCCTTGCTTTTCCCTATTTTTAATGATAAATCTTTGTCAAACATCTTGTGCTTGGGCCACAGGGGCTACTGTGAGCATTGCTTCAGCAACAGGTTTGGGATATGTATTTTTTAAATAGTTTTGTGGGTTTGGTTGGTTTGTTTTTTGTTTGTTTTTTGTTGGTTTAGTTTTTTTTTGGGGGGGGTGGTTGGTTGGTTGATTTTTTTGTTTTGCTTTGGGTTGCCTTTTTTTTTTGTGCTGATGGTTATCAACATTATATTTTGATGAGATGAGGAAAACAAAGATTTATATGAGGTATTAAATTATCAGGGTGCTGTGAGGGCTGAGAAGCCAGAGGGTAAATAAGGTTTGTAGGGCTGTGCATGATAAATCAAGTATGATAATGAATTCTAGATTTAGAATGGAAAAATAATACCAGTTTGCATGATAATGCAGGTCACAAGCAGTACTTTTACTTTCAAATGTTGATTAGTTAAGCAGTTTTTAAAAATGATGTTGCATCCGTGTTTGGGAACAGCTTGTCAGCATCTGTTTAGGGTTCATTTCATAATTTCTCCAAAGGGATGTCAAATGGAGGAATTCTGTTGATGAAATTACTGCAGGCTATTAGTTATGCTCTTGAAATATATTATTACCAATGTAAATAATAGTCATCAGCTACAAGTGGATTGCTCCTCTTACAGGCTGGCTTATTGAAAAAATAAAAGATTGTGGAACTCCTCTGATTCTTCAGCAGAAGAATTGGGCTGGTTTTGTGTTTTCTGTGGGGAGCTGGGAGATGGTCAATGATTGTGGTGGAGGACAGAGGAGGGACCTGCATTTTTTTTCTTCATGGCTCTAATTCTTCATTTCTTTTCCTCCACTAAAGCAACATTCCCCTCATGAAACCTTCCAACCTTCTCCAGTCTCTGGGTTCAGCCACTTTTCCTGCTGTTTTCTGGCAGGCTGAGGGGGAGGCCGTTCTGGTGGCTGAAGTTTGAGGAGTGAACATGGAATAAGATGGGTTTTGTCCTCCCCAGAGCAGCTGAAAAAGTCCTGACATGGACAAGTCTGGCTTAGGAACTCACTTGAGCCTTGTTTGGCTTCATCCTCCTTCATCTTCATTCACAGCTGGTCTGGCACGGGTGAGGTCCTCATGAGCAGACCCAGGTGGCTCTGGGTTAACTGGATGGAGCGGTGTCCCTGTGGTCCCTGCTGTGGCAGGAACAGGACAGCTCTCTCCAGCTGAGGAGAGACCACAGGGAGCAGATGTACCTCAAATGAAACCATTCCGTTTGTCTCCTTTGGCCACACTTTGCTTTGGGCTGAGCTTTCCCTGGCTGTATTCCTTCCTGAGGCACTGCCAGCAGGACCAAGAGAACAGATGGATTTGGCTGCCTTGTCCAATCCTGTCCTGCATTTTCCCTCACCACTGGACATCTTGGTGTATTATGGGATGGGCAGAGCATGGCCAGGGAGGAGGGTGAGATCCATTGCTGGGAAAGGAGCTGGTCATGCTGTTACAGCCATGATTGCCTCCAATCTCCTTGATGAAAATAAGCAAAGCCACATTTGCTGACTCTCCAGCATTTCCTGCCAGTTCTTTCTGAAACATCGGCTTTTGAAAAGAGCAATAAAAATGTGCAAAGTTCTTGCTTTCACAAATAATCATCTTCAAGTGTGACAGTTGTCATCTCTGTTCCCTCACAGAATCACAGAGCAGTTTGCAGTGGAAGGGACTTCAGTGTCCACCCCACCCTGTGCCATGGGCAGGGACAACTTCCACTATCCAGGTTGCACCAAGAACCTTTATTTTTGAAGATAGCTAAAGATGTGTCTAAATTGCTGGCTTTTCCACTGCTCTTGAAATGATTTCTGGCCAGAATTTGAAGCAGGTTATTTAATTTTGTGAATTGTTGTGGAATTTGCACATTACAACTTCTTGGCCTTCAGGTTGTTCCTGAAGGGAAGATGTCAAAGCAGCCTGGACCATGGAATTGGACCCAACTGCTGCTTCTTTGACAGATGTGTGAAGGATCATCTCAATGTGGTTCTTTCACACACTCTTGTGCCACTATGAGAGGAAAACCTCTTTTGTTTTCACTTCCTACTGCTCAGTGGAACCTGCTCTGCTAAGAAAATCTTCTTTATGGTGGTTGCTAGAAAATCTTTCTGTATCAGACAATGTAGTATTCCATGTCTGCTCAGAAGAAACCAGTGTGTCTCATCTCCGTGCCTCTCTCCAAGGTTTTCATAGAATCATGGAATATCCTGACTCATAAGGATCATCCAAGTCCGGCTCTTGGCCCTTATTGCCTATGACAAATTCATAGAATTATTTTTTGTAAATATCCAGAGTGAAAAAACTAAATGCAGAAGAGGGGTTTATTTTTTGTTTCAGTTCCTTTCTGATCTGTCATTCAGTGCCTGCTCACCTACAAGACGTATTTAAAACTAAAGAAATCCAAAGATTTTCACCTTCAGGTTGCTTTGGGAACACCTGGACAGTTTTACTTAAGCCTGAAAATCTTCTTTTGAATACCTACCAGCTGGAAACATAAAAATATATTGCCAACTTAGAGTGAGTTGTGAGTTCAGCTTTGAATTGTTTTGTTACTGGACTCAAAAATAGATTGTGGAACTCATCTGTATGTTCAGAAGAAGAATTGGGCTGGCTTTGTATTTTCTGTATGAGGGCAAGTAGGAGGGTAGTACCTGGTCAGTGATTATGGCAGAACCCAGAGGTGGGACCTGCATTTTTCTCCTCATGGCTCTCATTCTTTATTCCTTTTTCCCCACTCAAGCAACACTCCCTTCATGAAACTTTCTGGACTTCTTTTTCATAACCATAAATTGCAAAATAGAGTAAATTCTCTTTTCTCTCTGCCCTCACTTTGTTGAACAAGGTGATTCTACTCTTTGAAGCTCTCAGTATTTTACTAACATGTGGCATTGGAGAGATTCTTAGGTTTTGGGAGACAAGGGAAGAGCCACTCATTTTTTGAGCACTGAACACTTCTCTTGTCCTCAGAGTCTGCAGTAACTCAGAGCAAGATCATTGCATCAGGTGGTGGGTGGTACTTCAGACAAAGTCAGGGAGTTTTATTTTCTTAATTGGTTCTGATGATTCAGCCTGGAACATGAATCACCCTGGACAGAGAGCTGGATGTTTCCAGGGTAGTAAGAGACAAGTAATTTTAGTTTGCCCCAGAGGCTAAATTGATGTACAGATCAAGTTCAATTAATTTATTTTTTTTTTCACACTCCCAACTGTTCATTTTTCTTGTTCTGACAGTTTTATTTACTTGGAGCCTAAAAGGTCTGTCAGAAAGGACTGCCTGGGCATCCTGTCAGTGCCTGGAGGCAGCACCTCCTCAACACATGCTTCGTGTAAAAATGGCTGCCTGGGTCATTGGCTTTTTGATTTATTTAAATTAGAAGATGTTTCTGATCTCCCCAGGAAGCTGCTTGGTCCCAAACATGAGATCTAAACTTAGTGACTTTTCAGGGAGAGGTTTCTCACCATGTCACAGGTTCTTCCTGCATTGGTTTGTGTCCACTGGGACAAATCTGGGCAAGGTGCCTCAGAAAAAAAAAAAAAAATAAAAAAAATTAATCATCTTGATGGTTAACATTTTCAGGAGGAATTTCTGTATGGAAAGGGAGCTCAGGCCTTGGCAGGGGCTGCCCAGGGAGGTTTGGAGTTCCCAGCCCTGGAGGTGTCCAAGGAAGGGCTGGACGTGGCACTCAGTGCTCTGGGTTGGGGACAAGGTGGGGATCAGGAACAGCTTGGACTCCATGGGCTGGGAGTGCTTTTCCCACCTTAATAACTTTAAAACTTCATTTTTTAAATTTTCTGGTGTTCATTTTAGTAGGAAAGCTTGCTTTGTGTTGGGTGCACATGGGATTCTCACTGTTGGAGATTTTGTTTCTTGTTTATCCTGTTGATGGTTGAACTGTGTGGGAAAGTTTGCTGCTGGATTTCTTGTTTTGTTTTGCACATTTTAAATTTCTGCCAGGGTGGAGATGTTCACTTGATCCTGTGCAGCTCTGAGGGTGGGAAGGAGCTGGCACAGATTCCCAGAGAAGTTGTGGCTGCCTCTGGATCCCTAGAAGAGTCCAAGGCCCGCTTGTATGGGGCTTGGAGCAACCTTGATAGTGGAACGTGTCTCCGTTTCCTTCATTAATTGTTTGAAATCATAATTTCTGATGTTGTTTTGCGCAACTTTTTTTTTTTTTTTTAATAAAGTGTTTGAAGTGAGGCAAGGTTTGGGAATTTTCCCTCAGTTCTCACTATTCAAACCTTTGTTTGACTTGCTGTTCTTGTGTTAGTTAAAATTCAGGGACTTTTTTTTTTCAAGTGAGGTGGAGTTTAGTTGAGCCTTCCATTGCGCCCTTCCAAATGCGAGTGTGTGCTCTGAAGATTAAAATGCTCTATTAGGGACCGATTAAAACATAAAATCAAATTGTGTACTATAATTTTAGCTCCAAGTTTAGATTAATTAAAAGTTAAATTGCCTATAACACCTTCCACTTTGATACTTCAGTGCCTTCCCATATGATCAGGATAGAACTGGGAAGTTTAAACATTTCATTGAACACACTTTTATGAACAATGAGAATTAAATAGTCAGGTTTGGGTAGTGCACCATTAGGATTACAAGAGGCACTGGTTATGAGAAACATCTTTGTGTTTTACTCTGAAAGTTAATTTAAAGGTGAAAGAAGCATCCAGAATGAAGAATTTTAAGGAACTGTGGTGTCTTAAGCAGTAAAATCATGTGTACAAAACACTTTTAGAAGTGGTTCTATGTAGTTTTAGAGACTCAGCATTCACAAATCACTTTAGTGCTTTATTGTCTTCCGTACATTCCAGTAATCTCAAAGTTCTAGTCCAAATTTTAAAATTTCAGATACTAGAGATTATTTGAGGGATTATTAAATAGTTTTCAAGGTGCTGAGTGGTGTTGAAAAGGAGCATTGAGCCATTGTACAGCTAATTTTGCTGGGGCCAAGGTCTGTATGTATATAAAAGGCATTGCATATGCAGCCAAAGATACACTGAACATGCTTTCCTGACTTGTGCTTTATTCTTACTTGGGTCTTTATTTCATCTCATTAAAGACTTTGGGTAAAATCTAGATGTATCTGGAGCATTGTGTCAGGTGGTTTTTCCAACACTGGCCTGTACTGCTGTAATTCAGTCTGGATGGAGGAGGACCTGCCCCTTGTGGCTCTTGCTTCAGAATTATTAATTTTAGCATAATTAATTTGTTTACTAAAGTTTGTCCCTCTCATGCCCTGATTTTCTTCCTCCTTAGAATATGCACCTGGCAAGCTGTTCTCCAGATTTATCACATGCGGTTCAAATGGTCTGAGGAACAAAATGAAGACATTTTTCCTTAAATGCCTGACTGTCCTTGAAACCTGGGGCTTTGCAGCAGACAGCCCTGAGTGGAAATGGATGAGGAGTTTTTACTCTGCTCTGGCTTTCAGCAAACTCCCATTTTCTTGCCCTTCAGGTAGGAAATGGGGTGTATCCTACTATGAGGTGGAAAAGAGTAGCAGAACCAGAGCAGAGAGTGCTGAAAAGCATTTGAGGAATATTTTTTTCTTTTTTTTCCCCAGCTATTCAAGTATTCCAAATACTGTATTTTGTGTTCCGTTTTTTGGAAACAAGCCTGTTCACAGAAATGCTGGAATTCTGAAGTGCTGCTACTTCTCTTTTTCCCTAGGGAAGAAACTGCTTTTGTATTGCAAACTTAATGGAGCAGAAATTTATGAGCAGCCTGATTTATGCCCTTCTGTTGGGGAGGAGGGATTCAAATAATTGGGAACCTCTGGATGTAGAAACATTCATTTTGTTTCTTCTGTACATTGTGTGATGTGAAATGATCCCCCAAACATCCAGGGGGACCTGGACAAGCTGCAGAAGTGGCCCATGGGAATCTCATGGGTTCAACCAGGCCGTGTGCTGGTGCTGCCCCTGGGGATGAGCAGCTGGAGCAGCCCTGGAGGAGGACCTGGGGGTGCTGGGGGTGAGAGCTGGAACCCAGAGCCCCCCATGCCCTGGGCTGAGCCCCAGTGTGTGCAGCAGGGGAGGGGGGGATTCTGCCCCTCTGTCCCTGTGCTCAGGTGAGACCCCACCTGCAGAGCTGTCCCAGCCCTGGGGCCCAGCACAGGAAGGACCTGGAGCTGCTGGAGAGAGTCCAGGGGAGGCACCAGGATGATCAGAGGGATGGAGCAGCTCTGCTGGGAGGAAAGGCTGGGGCAGCTGGGATTGTTCAGCCTGGAGAGGAGAAGCTTTGGGGCAAATTGTGGCTTTCCAGTGCCTGAAGGAGCTACAGGAAACATGGAGAGAGACTTGGGGCCAGAGCCTGGACTGGCAGGACAAGGGAGAATGGCTTCCCAGTGCCATAGGGCAGGGATAGGTGGGATATTGGGAAGTAATTATTCCTTGGGGTGATGAGAATGACACAGGGTGTCCAGAGAAGCTGTGGCTGCCCCTGGATCCCTGGAAGTGTCCAAGACCAGGTTGAATTAGAAACCAGTTTGTAACAAACAATGATGATTCATATTTTTGACGTTACAGACGTTTCTTTTACTGGTGCCATAAATTCCCTTCTGCTGTTCCTTTAGGAAGTGTGGCCTGACAGTAATTAAACAGTAATTGGTGTATGAAGGGAGGAGCTGTTCCCAGTAGCTAAGGATTGTTAGAAAATAATTTCATTTATCTGATGGTATTTCAGCAGTTCTAACCAATTTCAGGTTTATTATGTGCCATATGTCTGCCCAGCAGGAGTTGGGACTGGGTTTAGCAAATGCAGTTGTTGTGCTTTATTGAATGCTGGTTTTAAAAGCACCTTTTTTTGCTCACCGGGGTATATGGATATTTTTCTTTTCCTCCCATGTGAGTTGCTCTCTCCCAAGCTTCTGCATAGCTTTTGCTCCATTATCTCATGTTAAAGCATAGGATTTTTGAGGAAAGTGAGGGCTATGGTCCCTGGATTTTTGTTCCATAAAGGTGAGTTTTGGTCAGACCTGAGGAGTAACAGCAATGGCAGAGCTTAGCTGAGAGTGGTTTTAGAGGTGTCTTAACTCCCTGCCGCCAACTTGACACACAAATGGGTTACAACCAGCAACTGCTGCTGCAGATCCATGGGCAAATCTGACACAATATTTTGGTTTTCCTTTATTTTTTTTTTTTTTTTTTTTTTTTTTTTTTTTTTCTGTTCTATATTCACTTTTTAATCCAAAGAGGACAGTCTTGATGATATTTGCACACAACCCTGACTGTGTACTTCACCTGAGTGGGGAATCCAGGAGTTCTGCTCTTGTTTTGGGAGCACAGGTGTTG
>NC_031775.1:3263053-3335685 GCF_001522545.3 Parus major | reverse complement strand
AACTGCTGCTGCAGATCCATGGGCAAATCTGACAAAATATCAAGCTCATTCTCAGTCTTTTTTTTTTTTTTTTTTTTTTTTTGCTTTCTGCCTCTTTCTTCTGTGGTTTAATTTATGAAAGCCAGTCTTGATGATATTTGCACACAACCCTGACTGTGTACTTCACCTGAGTGGGGAATCCAGGAGTTCTGCTCTTGTTTTGGGAGCACAGGTGTTGAAATGACTTCTCTGTGGGAAGACAAATGATTTGTGTTTGTTGAGGAATATCCCAATAGCCTTTAACTGTTAAAAGCTGACTTAAAAAATCTCTTTCTACCCAAAAAACTTCTGCTCTTGTTGCATCCCAGTGATGAATGAGCCTGATAGAGAGATTTAGCTCTTGGAACTGTTAGAGATGGACATAATCCCTTGTGGTTGGTTTGTCCTCAGCATTCCTGCTGAGATTAATGTCTTCTCCTTGTGGTGATAAGGAGAGCACTGCTTTTTCCATCTCTGAAAGGTGTAGGGAACTGCCTGTGCTGTTGCAAGATGAGAGAAAATGCAGGAATGATTTCCCAGGGAAAGGTGTCAGAGGTGAGTTCATGGAAGAGATGAACCTGAAGCAGTGATGGTGAAGTATTGAGAGTTTATTTCTTCCTTGAACATTTGAACTGTATTAAAAGACTTTTCAATTTCTCCACAGAAACACAGGAGGTGAAAAAACATTTTGTTCATTTTCCCTGGGAATTAGTCCTGTGCTTTCCCCCATTGTTAAGATTTCACGAAATCCAAGGGAAATTCAGCAGAGATTTAATTACAGGACTGTAAATAATTCCTCTCTGAAGAATAACTAAGTGATTTCAGGACTCTCAGCCTGGAAAAGGAAGGACAAAACAAGGATGTCATGGAGCTGTGTAATGACTGAAGGGTAAGGGGGGCAAGGATAGATAATTCCCACCTTTTCCAATGCAAGCACTGGGCTATCAACACATGCAATAAGTTGTTACTGGTTTGTGGTTTTTTTTCGTAAATCCTGTTTTTTCAAACTTTATTTTCATGGTTCTAATGATCTCTCTTTCTTTGGATGCCTGATCAGCCATAGCTTTGTCCTCACTGATGACCTTTTGTCTTTGTAAGGCTGAAAAAAGATTTCATGGGCAATTTAATTTTTCGAAAGTGGCTTCTTTTTCCTTTTTTTTCTTTTACTGTTTTCCTTTTCCTTTCCATACAGTTGGTATGAAAACTTCTCTTATTGGTGTTAGAACAAGGATATTGATGTCTGCCCTATTGTAGGATCAATAATGGGGTGTGAAAACTACACTAAAACCAGAGAATTTTCTGCCTCTGTCCCTATTCTTATTTCCAGCACAGGTGGAGTCAAAATATTTTGTAAATAAAGCAAAAAAACTGCTGTATTGCAATGCGTTTTTTTTTTTGTTTTGTTTTTTTTTTTTTTAAATGAAACAAGCTCTTATTTGTAGAAGGAAATTCATAGTAGCCAATTGATTCTAAGATCTGTATTTTTCTTTGCCTCCTCTGAAGTAAGAATTAAGTTGGAATTATTTTTCAGAGATCCTACCTTCTGTTTTGCAATTCATCCATTTGTTAGACTTTTTTTTTAAATGGTGAAGAGAATTTTGTTTTAATACCAAATTTATGCTCAGATTGGCCATTTAATTAACTTTAGACAAAACTTTCATATGAAATAGGAATGGGCTTGGTGTCCTGCCACAAACCAAAATTACTGTGTGTTTTGGGACACTCCAAATTGGATTTTAGCAATGTTGTGCTGAATTATGCCATAGAATGAGGGGAAGTGGCAGTGTAAGATGATTTTTAAACAGCAGTGGCAGGAGTGATTGAATTGATGAGTGTGGAGATATTTATGTGAAGTTTTTTTGCATAATGAGAAGAGAGTGAGTTATTGGGGGAGAGGATAGCAGTGATCCAGCTCATAAAGGCTGTGCGCAGGAGAATAATTTCATTAAATACTCCACCAGATCAGTAAATCCTTCAGCTGCCTTCTGCAGAGCAGTCAGAGAGTTGATGTTCTTCTGGGAGGAATTCACCTCCTGTTTCTTGCCTCCTCCCTCCACCCTGACATTTTGCTAAATCAATTTATTGCCTGGCAAAGCCTGCAAACAAAGCCTTCCAAGGCAGTAAAGATCCCATCCACTTAGAGGCCTTTTCTGGCAATATTCTAAAAATGCTGTCACTGATCCTTGGGTTGGAGTGCAACCTGTCCTCCCCAATCTCTTGTGGTCAGCTCAGCTCCCTGGGCTTCCTTGCCCTGCTATTCCCTTTACCTTAACAAGGATTCTCTGTGCTCTGCTTCTGTTTTTCCCATCAATCCACTGACCTGACTTGGACTTTGTGGCAGGTCTCTGTGACTTTGGGTTCTTTGGTATCAGAAGCCTTCTGTGTCAGTTATCTCCAAGAAGGAAAAAAAAATCCTTTAATAAATACTCATTTCTGTGCAATTCAGCTTGAGGAAAGGAAGGAAAGGGAGGAATAAATATTAATTTATTCCAGTTTATACAGGTGGATTTGATGTTCTGGTGAAAAATGGAGGGAAGATGTGATGAATTCAGCATACAGTGCTGGGAAACTTTGGTGCTCTTCAGCTCCTTTGGATTATCCAGCAAAATTTTAATTCTCAGAATTCTGAATCACATAAATATTCTTGGAGAGTGATTCTGGTCATTCCTTTTATGAGCCCAATTTTGAATTTGAAGTGACTGAAAACCTGATGCCCCTGCCCATGGCAGGGGGTTGGAATTAGATGATCCCAGAGATCTTTCCCAACCCATTGTATGATTTTGTAATTCCCATAAAGAAAGCAAGAGATCAGCCCCAAATTCTGGACTCTTTGAGCACTACTTCCTCCTTTCAAGAATTTAGAAGGAGAATTTATTCATTTAGAAGGATAATTATTAATTTGAGTTGGAAAGAAATCTAGGGAAGACACTAAGAAATTGAACAGTTGAGTCATTTTGTGTTCCTAATGATTGAAAATTCCATTTCTTGTTAAACTTCCAGTTTGGAGCAGAGCTGGTAAAATATCCTGAGCAGAATACTTGGATTCAAGTATTGATTAATATTTTTGGCTGGTATTTTCCATATTGGGCAGCCCACTCTTCAGAAGACTTCAGGAAATATTTATGTTTGAGAGGGAAGTTGGGACAAAAAAAGACAAAAATTTTATATGTATCTTTTAAAAATCAGTTCAATCTCAAATTCTTTTTTAAGCAATTCCAATGATGCTGAAAGTACAACAGAGTTGCAAAGAGCAGCTGTATGACTTTGATGAATTTCCTGGGTTTCCATTATAAAATGGTGGGGTTTGGGATGAGCTTTGCTCTACCACCACCTGTAGAAGACTTAAGATGTTTTGTGATTAAAATTCATATATGTGGTAAAAATTGCAGTGCTCAGTTGGGAAAAGGCCTTTCCCTGTGAGAGTCTGTTCAAAAACAAGGCTTGTATTGAAGGGCATGAAACAGAAACACCGGGATTTTATTCCTAAAATGGGACTTGAGCACAGAAACCCAACATCCACTTCCATAACTTCCAGTGCTCCAAGGGTTTCCTGGTGGGACATCTGCTGAGCCAAATTTTGCAATCTGCCTGCATCAGATGTGTTTGCAGCCACGTAGGCTGTTTATGATTGCACACTAAATGATAACTAAAGATGTAGGCTTGCATTTCTGCCTCTCTGCATTTGTTCTATAAAAGTATAAACAATGATTAAAGCATCAGGAAAATGGTTCATTCATAAAAGATTTGAGCAAGAACTCAACAGAACTTGGAAAACACTTCAATTCCAAGAGTGGAGAAGGCTCCTGTGAGAATGTATCTAGAGATTAATTTCAATACAAGGATACGTGGTTTAGAGCCATGATTGAAATCTCCTGTGCTGAGGTGATTTATGGCTACCTTGTTAACAGGAGGTAGAAGTTGTCCAGGGTAAATCTGCCTCTTGAGGGGGATTTTGAAGAGCTGCTGGCCTCCCACCTCAGTAGGTGTCCAGTCTCAGTGGCCTCTGTTTGCCAAAGCTGGGTTCTCATGAACTTTTTTCACTTTTTTCACAGACTTGCTTGCATTCTTAATTTGATTTCTTCCTTTCCTCCTCAGCATTTCAAAGTGTTGTGGCAGAATCCAAAACCATGGCATGTGGTGCTGTAAGTCTTAAAAAAACCTGTTCTTACCAAGTTTACAACCATCTGATTCCCTCAAGATGCAATTAATGAGAAAGCACTGAAAATTTAAACTTCAGAATCAGGGTAAGGCTATTCAGCAGCATTGATGTCATTTCTGTGATGTTCTCTACTTCTTTGTGCCACCTCAGACTGTGTCCTCAGGTCAAGTGGCAATGCTTCTGTCTGAATCCTATTTTGGATAATTTCCCAAAGGCCTCTTAACAGATTTAGCCTTGATTTTGATGGCTTCCCTCCAAGGCTAAACATCTCATTGTTATCAGGATATTTTGTCTTGAAAGATTTGTCTTCCCAGTTTTCCCCCTTGGGGAAGAATGCTTCACATCAGTTGTGTGAATCGGGAGCCAGCTCGAGGAAAAAGCTCTTTTCACTACAGTAACATATCCCAGGATCACTGAAGTTGGAAAATCCCTCCCAGCCCATGGAGTCCAAGCTGTGTCTCATCCCCACCTTGTCCCCAGCCCAGAGCACTGAGTGCCACGTCCAGCCCTTCCCTGGACACCTCCAGGCATGGGGACTCCAAACCTCCCTGGGCAGCCCCTGCCAAGGCCTGAGCTCCCTTGCCATGGAGAAATTCCTCCTGGTGTCCAAGCTGAGCCTCCCCTGGCACAGCTTGAGGCCGTTTCCCCTTGTCCTGTCCCTGTTCCCTGGCAGCAGAGCCCGACCCCCCCTGGCTGTCCCCTCCTGTCAGGGAGTTGTGCAGATCTGGAAGGTCTCCCTTGGAATGTGTTGTCACTTTTGGAATGAGGACATTGTTGAAACAGCTGGATTTAATCCCAAAATTCCCAAAACCTGACTGCCTTATGCTCAGGTGTAGAAACTTCTCTGTTCTCTGTTGTGTGCTGAGGACCATAGTGATGGAAAAGGAGTAAAATTAAGATTAGGTGAAATAAATTTCTCCAGGCAGTTTCTTCACCTTGGAACAAGTGTAGGGAATTGTGAGGAAGCTCACAATTTATGGGCTTTTATATGTTTTACTCAATTTATATCACACAGCTAGGGGGCAAAATCTCACATATCAATTAGCAACTGAATTAAGCCATTAATCTCTCCTGTTCAGCAGATATTCCTCTGATTCACTGCATGTCTTGGAGAGAGGAAATGTGTCCCTGAACCCTATACTTGAGGTGAGGTGCACAGCACTACACGGGGGTTCCCCTGTGGCTCCTGCAGGCAGTTTGCAAAAGCCCTGAAGCATGGGATGTCCTTGTTTTAATCTACATAATTAAATCTATTGTTGTTTGGAGAGGCAACAACTGGGAGTAGAGTGTTTTCTCTGTTCTGATGACTTCCTGAACAAGCCTGACTGTTTAGCTGGCACGAGAAAGATTTCTTTGTGTGGATTCTTGCTTTTATTCCTGCTTGTATTCCTTTAGGACAGAAATATTACAGTGTCATGGGAAAAAAATTGTTGCTACAGCAGCTTTGCTGATCAAAATTTCAGCTGATGTCTGTAATGTCTCTTTCTTGCAGCAAGCAATCCTTGTGAATTTTCCTTTTCCATGTCTTAAACTGCCAGAGGGCAGGGATAGATGGGATATTGGGAAAGAATTGGGTGGGCAGGCCCTGGCACAGGATGCCCAGAGAAGCTGTGGCTGCTCCTGGATCCCTGGAAGTGTCCAAGGCCAGACTGGATGGAGCTTGGAGCAGCCTGGGATAGTGGAAGGCAGAACTGGATGGGTTTTAATACCCCTTCCAGTCCAAAGCAGTCTGATTCCTGAGGTAGGGTTGCGTTTTTTTGGATTTCTTGTGTTTGATAGAGGAGTGCAAGATCTCCCAGTGTCCTTTCTGAGCCCTTGTCGTTCTCTGGTGCCTCTTTTTTTAAATGATGGCAGCAAAACCTTTGTTTAATGCTCCAGGGGTTTCCTATTGTCCTATATAATGTCATTCTAATTTAGGCCCTCTTCTTCTCCCTCCTAATGTTCCCCAGCATTTTGTTTACTTCAGCTTGGTACCCAGAGCCGCTCCCTGTGCCGCCTCCTCTGAGGGGAAAATAGCTGAAAAGCTGACAAATTCCCAATCCCTCTCTGCATACATGAATATCTTATTTGTCCCAGAGTGCCTTTTTATCCAAATGAAGATTCCTTTCCCAAGCTGCCCAGGTACTAAATGCATTTAGATCCTCACAGAGCTGCTGACAACCCTCTGTTTGTAGCCAGGGCTGAACTCTGGAGCTGGCAGACTTTCACCTGACACTTAATTCCACACTCTGACACCTTCCCCTCCTCACCCAGCAGTAGTAAAGTGCGTGGGCCAGCTTATCTGGCCTCTTAGCTTGTAGTTTTCTCTTGTTTTTACAACTGAATTGCACTAAAATGCTGTTTCCCGCAGTTCAGCCTTTTATTTTGGACAGCCAACCTGACACCCCACGGTGCTTTCCTTTCTCTCCCATCTCTCTTTACACGTTTTAGGAGAAAAGCCACAAAAATTGAGGGAAAAATTCAAAGTATCCCTAATCTCAGGCCTGCTGCCAATCCCATGGAATACGTGCCTGGATTGAAATCATCTCTTCTGACACTGAATGAAGACTAATTTTATCTTCTCATTTCATCTTTAGAATGAATGTTTCTTGTAATTCTGTTGTTGCATTCTTGCTGCCACGGCCTTTTTTGTCCCTCCCCATCCTGGCAGCCTCAGGACACGGTGGACAAAGCCCCAGGAGGAGACACATCACTTCACTGGGCACCGCTTACCTGTAGTTACTTTTCTGCTGCAAACCACAGGAATTCCTCTTCCCCTTTCATCAAAGGAGCTGTCTCAGTATCATGTCCAGCACTCCACCCTCTCTCCTATAGGAATAATCGTGACCTCCAAGTCTGTTCCCCTTCCCTGACTTCAACAGTGGACAGGAATCTGTGCTGGGTGTCACCAATTCTCAGCAGCTGCTGTTTGGTGACATTAGCAGTCACACTGGCATCTCTCAGGTTCACCCTTGTGCTTCTGAGGTGGTAAAATTCCTTCTTGAAGTGTTGTGGATAGAGCATCTTCCAACATGGATTGGTACTGCTCATTCTTCTTTGGGAAAGTAAAGCCATGGCCCAACTGCCCATCATGAACTTTGTCTTCTGTGTTTTCCTTCCACCTGAGTGCCTTGCGTACCCTCTCCTCCATGCTCTTGTCTGATTGTGAGGAATTTTTATCCTGCAGTCTCTGCTGCTGAACCTTGGGCCAGTTTATATGGCTGCAGGTAAAAGAGGTTTCTTCCCTCATTAATGAAGCTTCACTTATCATCACAGGATCCCAGAATGGTTTGGGATGGAAGGGTTAAAGCCCATCCAGTGCCACCATGTGCCATGGGCAGGGACACCTTCCACTATCCCAGGTTGCTCCAAGCCCCAAAGTCCAACCTGGCCTTGGACACTTCCAGAGATCCAGGGGCAGCCACAGCTGCTCTGGGCACCCTGTGCCAGGGCCTGCCCACCCTGCCAGGGAACGATTTCTTCCCAATGTCCCATCTATCCCTGCCCTCTTTCAATTTAAAGCCAAACTGCCTCATCCTGGCGTTCCAGGCCTTTACCCAAACTCCTTCAGCCTCAGAGATTCAGATCTGATGCCTGAACTTGTGATAATACCCTGACAGGAATGTGGTGCCTCAGTGAGGTGCCATGGGGAGGTCACTGAGTGTCCACACTGTGCTGGTTGTTTCCTGCCTGTTCAACTTCATCAGCTCAACCTAATGTCTTCTAAACACCAGGTTTTTTAATGGAATTCATGGAAATGTCAGCTCAGTACCAATGAAAATATCAGGTAGGATGATGAAAAGTGAAATGGAAGAGGGGGAGAATGTTATCAGGAACCTGTGGAAGTGTATAGGATGTCCATTCCTTGAGTGATCTCTGCATCTTTGAGTGCATTTCCTTGTTTGCTTTTGTCCATTTTCCCACATCTGGCCTCAGTCAGAAACAAACTTGTGACCTTGTGTGGGTGTAAGAGTGCTGTTCATTTAAAGACTGTCAGAAAACAGTGTTGTTTTTTTTTTCCTTTATGCGATGTTACAGGAAATTGGTGAAACAATCTTATTTACTTTTGACAGCTTTTGAAATTTGAGAATAGCCCACTTTTAAAACATTCCTTTGAGTGATGTGTTATTGCTGGGTTGTTAAGCTCTGGTTTTGGTGGTACTCCTCGATTTCCTTCAAGGATCTTACTGTTGCTTGGATATCTTAATAGTTTCTTAAATATAAACATTTGTAAGCCCATTTTAGCTGATCTTTTAGAAATAACCACCAACACAGGCCCTATGAGTAAAGTATCTAAATAAAAAATGGGATGTTTCACGTCTAAAAAATCTGCTTAACCCATTCCAAGGGATGTCCTGCATTTACACTCAGGAAATTTGCTGGAGTCATTTGAAATGTAGGATTAAGTTTCTTGTGCATCACTTACCCTGTGGCTGTTCCCTCCACCTGAAAGTTTACTGATGATGGTGTAGAATTGTCCCTGTTGCACAAAGCTGCGGTGAGATGCAGTGCTTTTCCCTGGATTTCCCTGTTTCTTAACCCAATCCTGGGCTGAGCCCCAGAGTGGGCAGCAGGGGAGGGGGGGATTCTGCCCCTCTGTCCCTGTGCTCAGGTGAGACCCCACCTGCAGAGCTGCCCCAGCCCTGGGGCCCAGCACAGGAGGGACCTGGAGCTGCTGGAGAGAGTCCAGGGGAGGCACCAGGATGATCAGAGGGATGGAGCAGCTCTGCTGGGAGGAAAGGCTGGGACAGCTGGGATTGTTCAGCCTGGAGAGGAGAAGCTTTGGGGTGATCAAATTCTGACCTTCCAGTGCCTGAAGGAGCTACAAGAAACATGGAGAGAGATTTTGGACAAGGGCCTGGAGTGGCAGGGCAAGGGAGAATGGCTTCCCACCACCAGAGGGGAAATCTGTAGAAGAAATTGCTCTCTGTGAGGCTGCAGAAGCCTTTGGCACAGGGTGCCCAGAGAAGCTGTGGCTGCCCCTGCATCCCTGGAAGTGTCCAAGGCCAGGTTGGACTTTGGGGCTTGGAGCAGCCTGAGATAGTGGAAGGTGTCCCTGCAATGGCAGAGGTGGTACTGGATGAGCTTTAAGGGTCCTTCTGATCCAAACCAGTCTGGGATTCACACCCAGGACTTAGTTGAACAAGAGGTGAATTTTGTGGACTAAGTCAGCTCAGCTCAGCAGGGCCTGAGGAGGGAAGAATTGTTCTCCTTGCCCATGGATGAGGGGATGGATGAGAGGTTCTACAAGGTCTCTGCCGACCCAGACCATTTCTATACCAGTAATCCGTTGCATGCGTAGCCTACCTCCAGCCTGGAAACAGTTCCCTGTAGCAGCCAGGAACCATCTGAAAAAGCCTGTACTTCCACTTCTCCCAAAGTCATCTCTGTAATTTTCCTGTCTCCACAATGTATTGTAAGATCCCATCTTTATCTCTTTTCTGTTCCTCAGAAGCCATTTGTTGCTGGATATTTAACCATGGAGATACTTGAGCAGCTCAAAACCCACCTGTGGGTGTTTAAATCCATCCCCTGCAGCTCTGGTAAGCACTCAGTGCCAGCTGTTCCTGGATGAGCGCCCTGTGCCCATCCTGGTGTCCCAGCATGTGGGCACACCCCAGCTCTGAAAACATGAATCACCCACAGATCCAGCACAACAAAACAAGCTAGAAATGTCACATCAGTTCCTGCATTCAGCAGTGGGCAGAAGCACTTCTCAGAGTCTGGAAAGGTGGAAGAGAAGGATTTGCCTGGGAGATGGGGAGGCCAAGAATAGCTGTGTTGTCTTGGAATAGCCAGCCTGGGTAGATGAGAGCCCTGGGTGTTGTGTATTTTAAGGAAAGCAGGGATCCAGATAATCCAGGAAGTGGAATGCTGAGTGTTGAGGGTTGATGATCAGCACTGAGGTGTGAGGGTATCTGGAGAAACAGAGGTTCAGGAGATGGATTTATGCGATTGCCAGAGGACTGAAAAGCAGCTGAAGGGTTGAGGAGATGTAGAAGGTGGTTAAATGGAGATGGATAAATCATGGGAATCATAGAATGATTTGGGTTGGTTAAAGCCCATTTTATCCCACCCCCTGCCACGGGCAGGGACAACTTCCACTGTCCCAGAGCGCTCCAGCCTGGCCTTAGACACTTCCAGAGATCCAGGGGCAGCCACAGCTTCTCTGGGGTAGTGAAGGCAGGGAAGTGATTCCAGCCTTGTGAAGCCTTTTAAAAATGTCAAAATGTGAGTAAAGATTTTACTACCTCCTTTCCCTCAGAGCCAACAAACTCAGAAATCAATCCAAGCATAATCAAAACATGTAATCGCCTCCGTTATGGTCAGTGCCTATTAAGAAGCGACAAGAGGGATTTTTAAGTGTAAGATTCCCCAAAAATACCTGGAAGGAAAATCATGGAACAGAGGAGTGAAAGCATGCTTGAGGCTTGAGAGATGTGGTGTCAGATCAGGGAAAGCTTGCAGAGCACAAGGGCACAAGAGGGTTGGGAGAGGCCGTTCAGGAATGATGGGGACAAGTGGGTTTGATGTGCAGAACTGGCAGGGAAGGAGGAGCTGGAGGAAGGCATAACCCTCTCTGGGGCTGGGGTACTGTTGGATGGGAGCAGGAGAAAACTGAAGGTCAGGCTTAACAAGCAGAGGCAAAAAGGAGGTGGGGAACAGGAGGGATGTGCCTCAAATAATGAAAATCTGGCCTGGGACTCCATTAACAGACTCTAGTCCAGCTGCCCAGGCTGAGGAGACTTCCCAAGAAAACTGGTGAGGTGTGAGAGGGGTCTAAATGTACCATGGTATATCTGAGGTGGTTTGTTTTGAAGGATCCTTGTGCTCAGGGGTTCAAGAAATAATCTGTGATTTAAGTGCAGAATGTGGTCACTGATAACGTACCAAGAACCTGAGAAAGACGAAGCTTCTGATTTCCTGCTCTTTTCTGGAAAGGAAACCTGAATTCCTATGACATGGTGTGATTTAGGCTGGGCACTGCTGAGGAGTCTGGTCCCTAAGGGGTAAAAGACAGAAGGAGAGTGTCCCTGAGTTACTGGAGGTTGCTAGCAGGTGATGGCAGAAAGAATGCTTGGGATTTACTGGGAGTGTTCTGAAGGTGTGGAAGAAGGCAGGCTGTATAATAATGGGATGTGCATTTGTTTTTTAGGGGTCTTTTGAATCCTGGTACAGATTTGTGGCAGCTCTCTGGATTAACCAGCCTTACTATTTGGCATCTGGCCTAATTTCCAAAGCCAGGCCTAACTTCTGGTAATCTCCAGTATCAAAATCTTTAGCTGGTTTTGGGAGTGGCTGGATGAAATCTCTGCTCAGGGCGTATACACTTGTTAATTCTGACATGTCATGCACTGAGCTACTCAAACACATCTTCTGCCTCTACTCCAGGGTGTATTTAACACTACTCCTCTATTGACTACAGGCAGGTTGAAACACTCATTTCTGGAAAACAGACAAGTTTAGTGTATTTATTTTTACAAAGTTTAAATAAAATCATCTTGGAGAAGGAAAGAGGCAGCATATAAATTCTACTTGAGAAAATGTCATTTTCTTCAATAAAATGAATGCACTTAACTTTGTCACCCTGAAAGCTCAGCTTCTGAGCTTGCTAACATAGTTTTCTAAAGACTTTCCCAGGACAGTAACTGTAAACATAGATATGTGTACATTCTTTCTGTTACACGTCTTGTGATGGGCATCTCTCATGGCCAGTGCAGTGAGAAAGTGTTATCCTGACCATCCAATCCCTGGCCATGGTCACAAGCCTATAAATCCTGTGAGGAAAAATAAACTCTGCTCTTTCTTTCACCACACCTCAACCTGTGTCCACGTGATCTATTCATCTTCAGCGGAAACAAACTTAAATTAACTTAAACTTAATTAATTTGGCTCATGTTCATTGTCCCAAACTTAGTTTGAGATGATTCCGTTTTTATAATGCCACTCAGTTTTTCAGCCATAAGATGTGGAGACAGTTCCTGGTGTCCTGCAAGGAGCACTTGGAGGGGCTCTTGACAAAACATTTCCTGCTGTCAGGGAGATTTTACCTTTTGGATTCTCTCCTCTGTGTTATGTAATCCCAGGGAAGGACCCTTGGGGAGAAACTGCTCTGGCAAGGGAGAAATGGAGTTTTTGGGATGGAATCCAATACCTGTCTTGTGGTAAAAGCAATGAAACTGATCTTTGGACTTTAATATCAAATTATATTTTCATTATTAACACTTTAGTGTGTAACTTTAGCTCTGTGTGCATATTTTATGAAGACAAAGGTTATTGAAGAATGAACTGAGCTACTCCTGCCTAATATGGGTTGTATTTCTTTTAATCTTTTTATGTTCATGTTAATTTTCAGATGAAGTCTCCTGGCTCTGATATCAAGTTTAGGATATCTTTTCTCTCTCTTCTTTCTGGAGGCACCATCTCCACAACAGGAGTTTCAAATGAACAGTGTCACAGCCAAACAACTTCTTTTGTGACTCAAAACCTCCTGTGAAAACAATATTTTATAGGTGAAGTCCATACAGAGGGGTTGGAAACAAGAATAAATAAATTCATAAGGCATGAAAAAAATGGTGTTTGGGGACAGGAATGGACAATGAAAAGTTCTAAACCTGTCATCCATCCTATAGCTGCATTGCTTGTTAAAAAGACAGGAAATAAATCACTGCTAGTGATGGAAGCAGGAAACAAAAGTGCTTCTCTCCTTTTCTCAGTTATGCCATAAGTTCTTCTCTTTTGTGAGTTCAGTTGAGTTTTTTTCTGTGCAAACCTTCCATCTCTTTGTCAATCTTCTTTGTTCAGTGGGAATCAACAGCATTAAATAATTTTAATCCTTTTAAATCATCATCTCTAGGGTGTTCTGCTGGCAGGAGGGTGGAAAAGTATCCTTGGAGTGTCTGGAAGCTTTCCTTGCCCACAGCAGGGGTTGGAATGAGATGAGCTTTAAGGTCCCTTCCAGTCCAAACCATTCTGGGATTCTCTGGCTATTACTGATATATAGAGATGAAAAATAAATATAATTAATGTAATTAATTATAAAAACCAAGAAAATAGCTGGTTTGGGGTTTTGGGGGTGCAAAATTGAAATAAACCTAGAGATTTTTGTATTGAAGTAAAAATGGCTTGTTAATTAACTTCTCCATTTCATTCCCAGCCAGACCAGGGGCAGCTGTAGTGTTCTCACTGAAGTTTGAAATTACTTTTTTGATCTCTGTTACTGAGGCTTTACTTTGGCCTTGCAGTGGCATCTCATTGACTCTTAGAGAGTCATTTCTGCAAGAAAGGCACAGAAAATAACAGGCTTAAAGAGTGGGGAAAGGAAAGAAGCAAAACCAGTAGTCCCGGGAAGAATGGGGGCAAGCAGGAATATTTGAAGTGAATTATTTGAATGTAGATACAGAGAAAATGCTGAGGAATCTCAAGTTGCTGGTGAAATTTTACTTCAGCTCCTCATATAAATTTTTTCCCTGTTGTGTCTTTGCTTTCTAAAAATGCTGCCTACAAGTGAGGGTAAAAACTCAAGAGCTTAATAACACAAGGGCAAGGGAAAGATGCAGCATCAATGTTCCACTTTTAAAATGTGTTTATTTATGTGGAACAGACCCAGCAGCTGGGAAAAGGGAATTGAGGTGGGAGCAGGTTTGAGCTTGAAATTCCATCTTAAAAATCTTCACGTTCCTGAAAGGTCTTATCCAAGGAGAGGAGAATGTTAAATCAAACTCAACTGTGCCAGTCCCAGAGCATGAGAGCACTTTAATAGGATTGAGTAAATCCAAGAGTCCATAGGCTGAAATACTCATGTGTTAATTGCTCAAGAAGTGTCAGTAAAAAAAACCTGGAGTAATGTTTGGATTTTTGGAACCTCCAAAGCTGGAGAAAGGGATGGATTTGCACTGTAAATTATTCACTGTAGCACCAGCACAGCCAAATATTTGCTTATGCTTGAATAATTCTTCAGGAAAGCATTTAAGCATATATTTGACTTCTGCAAACAGAGTTAGTCACACCTGCAGCTGAATCAGAGCCAGAACTGTTTTAACTCAAAGGTGAAGTCTTCCCTGGCTTTTCTCCTGGTTGGAGGGGGCTGTGAGGTGGGATCTGGGACTGGGCATGGGAGGGAGGCTGTGGACTGATATTCACCCTTCTGGGATGTTCCAAGCTACCAGAGGTGATTCCTGAGCTGGAATTAGGGTTTATTTTTGTGGCTAAGCCCCAGCTGAAGCTATTCTCCAGCCTAGCTGATGTGCTCTGGATGTGCCCCACCAGTGAGAGGGGCTCAGAGCCTGGGCATGGGAGGGAGGCAGTAAGCTGATCTTCAGCCTTCCAGGATGTCCCAAACTGCCAGAGGTGATTCCTGAGCTGGAATGCTGGAATTAGTTTATTTTTCTGGTTAAGCCCCAGGTGAGGGTGTTTTCCAGTAGATGTGCCCCCCAGCAGTGAGAGGGGCTCAGGGCCTGGGGGTGGGAGGGAGCTTGTGGGTTGAAATTCATTTTTCTGGGATGTCCTGAGCTACCAGAGGTGACCCCTGATCTGGAATTAGGGTTTGGCTTTTTGGTTAAGCCTCAGGTGAGGGGGTCTTCCAGCAGATGTGCACCCCCAGTGAGAGGGGCTCAGGACCTGCTAATCAGAAGTAGCCCCCCTGAGTTCTCTAATGGAATTCATGGATATGAATTCCATGCCAGGTGAGGTGACTTGAGTGTTGAACAGCATTGTGAGGCAAAACAGTTTGGGTTTTTTTGGTGTGTGTCTATTCTGTGGTTAAATAATCTCTTAGAAGCTTTTTGCTCATGCTGGCACTTCAATAGAATTGTTTGGGTTATGAAAATCAAACATTTGAGACACAGAGTTTTTAATGAACTGTAGCTTTAACCAAGGAACACTGTCAGACTCTAAAGCAAGTTCCTCTCCTTTTTGGCTTCTGTATGAGGCTTTTCCTGCTGTTTTACTGGCATTTCTGATTTATTATGGTACCAGTTCTCCAGAATAAGCATTTGTGCTCCCTATTTTATGTCTACAAACTTTAAGGGAGTTCAGCTGATCAGTAATAATAATGAACCTTATAAAAAAACAGTCCACTATAATTTTTTTGCTGTGTTAAAGCTATTTAGTTGCATCAACCTTTAAAAAATAAATACTTTTAAAGATTTATCACAATTGCAGGATGCAAAGAGCATCTCCACTAAGTAAAATGGGTCACTCCTGATGCTTGAAAGAGTTCAGGCTTGTTGTGGAAATAGCAGCACAGATATAAATGGGTATTTAATTCCTTTGTAAATGCTGAGTTTCTCATCCAGCCACAGCAGTTTCTCAGGAACCATTGTTTTTGACAAACATATTAAATAGCAAATATTTGTTTACATGTCTAATGAATTAATAATGCTCACTTAGTGATTTCTGTTGAAGCTTGTCAGGGCTTTGAACCAACCGTAGGAGCAGAAAGTTCAAAGCATTTGCCTCCAAGTTTTTTCAGATTTGCTGCTCATGGAGAGCACCCAGAGAAGTTGTTGCTGGTGGCAGTTTGAGTGGTGTGGGCACTTCCATAGTCCATATTTCCTATGGAATTGGGTGTGGATGTGGCAGTTCTGTTGTGAAGGGAGCCAATGGATCTGGCCTGTGGCAAACCTGGCCCAAAATTTAGATTTTTAGATTTTTATTTTTTTTCCCCCCATTGAATTATTTCAAGTAGTGAAGAAAGATGTGGAGCTATTGCTAGAGGAATGAGTTCAGAGGAGGTCATGGAGCTGCTTCCAGGGATGGAGCCCCTCTGTTCTGGAGCCAGGCTGGCAGAGCTGGGGGTGCTCACCTGGAGAAGTGAAGGCTCCAGGGAGACCTCAGAGCCCCTTCCAGTGCCTAAAGGGACTCCAGGAGAGCTGGAGAGGGACTGGGGACAAGGGATGGAGGGACAGGACACAGGGAATGGCTTCCCAGTGCCAGAGGGCAGGGTCAGATGGGATATTGGGAAGGAATTGTTCCCTGGCAGGGTGGGCAGGCCCTGGTTGAGGTTGGCCAGAAAATGGTTATTTATTTTGACCAAGGCCATGATCCTCCCTGCTCCTGCTTCTAATGAATGCAAAGTTTTAAATCCTGTAATAACACCAGATCTAACATTAAATAACTATTGGAAGTTACTGTCATATTATTGTTCCTCTAAATATATTCAAAGTACTTGGATGTCATAACTCATATTTAGATTGGTTTTGTTTTTAATTCACCTTTATCATCTCTTAAAATTTAAAATTTGAATATTTTTCAGGAAAATGCTGAGTCTTGTAGGCATTTTTGTGTTTTCACTTTACAGATCTTCCTTCTCTCATCAATTCATAGCTGTTCCTTGCCCTGTCTGGAGTTCAGCCTTATTTTTTAGAGGTCAACCTTTTGGCACTTTGGTAAATTATGATTTGTTCTAAGCTGTTTCCATGTTAGCAGAATAATTTGAATTTAATAATCTAATTTTCTGTCCTTTATACTCCTGGCTTTTGGGGGCTGTTGGCTGGTTTTTTTGGTTGTTTGTAGGTTTTTGTTTGTTTTTATGTGGGTTTTTTTTTGGTTTTTTTTTCTGGTACAAATTGAAGGAAAAACCAGGATTTTTCTTCTGCTGTAGTCCAGTTGCATAGAAAGCTGCTGCTTCTGGGAGCAGCAGTGTTGCTATCCTTGTGGTTTAACTTGACATTTCATCAAAGTCAAAAATAAATCTGTCAAGATTCCATCCTAAAAATCTCTCAGGAGCAGACTCCACTCAAGGGTGTCAGCTGAGCTCTGAGTAACTTTCTAAAATAGAACATCGTGATTGGAGAGCTAGATTTACTTTGTTTTTCAAGGTTGTAAAATCAAATATCAGAGACCTCAGAAGTGGGTCTGTGCACTTCTTTTTTAGGTCTGATAACACCTAAAATCTGTATTTGGATGGGATTTTCCTTAGACTGACCTGAAGTCTCTAAGAGTCACCTGAACTTCTGTATTCTGGGATTTGAGGTATAAAAGGTTGGAGGCAAATACCCCCTAATGGAATCATACTGCTTCAAGTAGAAAAGCAGCTGAGCCCAGTTCCTTCAGGAACTTTTGTTAGCAGGGGAGGAAGTAGTGGTGAAGTACTGAGAAGCTCCCATCCCCAAAATTCCCAGGAGGTTTGATAATGATGATTAATTGGAATCTATTTGGCTAATGTGGAAGCAGCCTTGATTTCCGAGTAGTCAGCAGGAATATATCATGATAAAAGTAATTCTGGGGGTTTTTGTGAAGGTTCTGTTACAAATTCCAGAATGACTTTGGAATGGGCTAAGTGGAGGTTTGGATGACAGTAACCAAATGAGCATTTTTTGGGAAGGAGAAGGGAGGGAAAAGGCCCTTTTGAGGTTTTTTCTCACATGGGAATAATAGTTCCTTTGGGAAGTCTGGAATTCTCCTTTGAGCTGTCTCTAGCTTCCCGTTTTGCCACTAATTCCCATTTGAGCTGTCAGGGTTGCTCTCTGAGGTTGTTCCCTACAATTCCCCAAAAGAAGCTGATAGTGAGGAGAGGGGAGTTGGGTCTCTTCCTCCAGGGAATAGATGAGAGTATGAGAGGAAACTGCCTCAAGCTGTGCTGGGGGAGGCTTAGGTTGGATATTAGGGAAAGGTTCTTCATGGAAAGGGTTGTAAAGCACTGGCAGGAACTGCCCTGGGGCAGTGGTGGAGTCTCTGTCCTTGGAAGTATTCAAGGCACATGTGGATGTGGCATTTGAGGATAAGGTTAGTGGTGACCAAGGTGGTGGTGCTGGTTGGACTGAATTAATTGAATGGGCCTTTCTAACCTTAAGAATTCTGTGACTCCACAATTCCCTGGTAGAATTTGGACAGAAACAGCTCTGGAAGGGCAGGGGAAGAGGAGGAGAAGAGGAGGAAGGAGGGTGCTTTGCATGGCTTGAATTCCAGGTTCTGTGACCTGGAGCTGCTCTGTCAAGACAAACATGTGTTTGAAACAGGAAAGAACAGTCCCATGAGATCTGTGCTAGGGCTGCACTTGTTTCATGACCAATATTGAAGTTTTTCCTGGAATTGCTGCCTGTTGCAGCCTGTACCAACCTCCTGCTGCTGGTCAGGTTGGGAAGAGTCCAGCCTGAGGGGAGGTGGAGCTTGGAAAGGCCTCTCTCCATCCTAAACCCCTAGAAGAGAAGTCAAGCAATGTGTGCAGTGTAGAATTTTAAATCATTTTGCTGCTGCCCTTTATTTCTCCAGAATGTTGGTAATAAAATCCAATAAAGTCACCTGCAATCCATGGCTTTTACAAAGGGAGAAGGAGCTGTGCTTGCTGTGAGGGAGCCTCATAAATCATAGATTAGAATCATTGAATTTAGGAAAAACCTCTGACATCCTGGAGATCCTAGCCATGTAATTTGTCCTGCAAGCAAACTAAATATATATATATATATAAAATGCATATCATCAACCACCTAGGAACTTTAAATACTTGAGTAAATATGGGCCACTCAGTCTGGCTTATTACATTTATCTATTTGCTCTCCTTCTCCTGTGGAACACCCCCACAGGTTTTCCTTGAAAACTCTTGACACACGGTTGTTTTGCAAGTTTCTTTGATTTTTAATAAAACAATTACTTTAATAAATACTATAACTTGGTTTATATAGATTAAAATCTCTCTTCATTCTGTCATAGTATTTATCCCAAACTTTATTTATTTGAAGGAATATTTTTAATAATTCAGTTCTGGGCTGTAGAATTGTGCTAATTCATTTTATTGGAATCATGAATCAGAGATTTTTTAAACTTTTTAATGTTCCATACTCCAGGTGTGCTCTGGAGTTCAGTCAGACTGTCTTGGGGATTTTGGTGGGGGATTTTTTGTTTGGGCAGGTTTTTTTTTTTTGTTTTGGATGTCTTGGTGGGGGAGGGAAGGGAGAGGGTTGTGGGTTTTTGTTTTCCTTGGGAGGGTTTCTCTGTTTTGTATTATTGTTTGTATGCTTTCTGTTTGTTTGGTTTTTTGTTTCATGTATTCTTGGTAGTTTGGGTTTTTTGGTTGTTTTTTTGTTTTGTTTTGCCTATTTATTTTTTGGGTTTTTTTCCTTGTTTGGTTTTTAATTTTACTTTTTTGGTTGTAGGGATTTTTTTGGTCTGGTGCTGGTGGTGTTTGTCTCATTTTCCTGGACACAACCTAACAACCCATGTCCTTATTTAAGGCCATCCTCAGGGATCATTCCCATTTTTCCTAGGCAATGAATCCTGGGTCTCCCTGGCCTTTTGCAGTGAACCCCCACTTTAATCAGTGCAATTTCTCTGCTACAGTTGCTTCTCCAAAGTGCTTGAAAACAGGAAGGACAACATAAATACTTTATTTCAGGGAAATTATGGAAATCAGATCTGATTTAAGCCAGAACCTTGCATTTTCTTGACTTGGAGGGCTGTGCATGCACAGTTATCGAGTTAATGAGTACACACATCCTGAGTAATGCTAATGGCGCTCTCCTTCCTTATTTTTGTGACTGAAACAATGCCACGCTCTTACAGACTGCACATCCCCTATGTAGGAGATACCTGTGAAAAAGTTTGTAGTGGCTCAGCTTTGTGCAGGTTGAGTAATAAATGTGTCAAATCCCTCTTTTTCAGCTCTGCCTTGAGTGAAGTTTGACGGAAAATGGTCCAGCAGCTTTGTCTCTGGAAATGGTTCACAGTGGGGACGGCACTTGCTGCTGTCCTGGCATGGGCTCTGGCCCAGAATGATGAAGGTAAGGGTTTGGCTGAGGGGGTGGAGTTGTGGGAGGGCTGGGACATCTCTGGAATTTTGTTGAAATGTTTTTTCCCCCCTCAAAATTATAACTTGAAGAAGTAATTTGGTAGGAAAAGAGGTTACAAGAAAGAAAGGTCTGTGCGTGTTTTGTGCTTCATAGCTTCAGCATCTACTGATGATTGCATTTTTTGAAGCTGTTGATTTACCAGGCAAGATAAAATCTTCCGTTATGATTATTCCATGTTGGGCTCGAGCATCAAAATTGGTTTTGTCTTATTCATTGTGCAAGCTTTTCCAGTAAACTTTAATTTGTTTGTAAATCAGCAGTTGTGGTTAGAACAGAACAGGAGTTTGAGAGAATTATTAATGACCAAAATAGTGGGAAAAAATCCAAAAATCCAGTGAGGGTTTTCCAGAGAAACAATACTTCAGAAACCTGCAACATGGCACGGTAGCTCGTGTCACTTTTCAGAGCATCTTGATTGAATTTAATTAAAAGACACCAGAAATGTGTCCTGCCAGTGATCTCTGGTAATTAAAAATTACAGCCCTGGATAGCTGATTAGGGTTTATTCTTTTGAACAATTTAACAGCATTGAAAGACAAAGTCTGTCAGAGTTGTTCCTGAATACTCTTGGGAATAATGAGTGGGATAAGTGAAAACTGAGTGTGGTTTCAGAATGTCTGTAATGAAGTCGCTCATTATCCATGGCACTCCTTGTGGGTAGAACTGTAATTGTACAAATTTATGACTTTAGCATCCTTTTTGGTTTAGAAAGCTCTATTTTGTCAGTTAGGAAGTAATGTAATATTGCTTCCATGGGAAGTCTTCAATCCTGCTTGATTTATGCTTTTTTTTTTTGCTACTGAGTCAAAAGTCTCTGTTTCTTGCTCTCCTAATCGCTCTCCAAATGTCCTTTTATTCCCTTCCATCCTCCAGCCCAACCCCATGTTATATTTAATGTCCATAATGTACAAGAAAGCTAATTTAATTTTCTCCATTTTTACACCGTGTCATAATCACTGTCACTCCTGACACTGAAGTGGACAAGCTGCTCACATTTCACATATTCATTCTGTGCTGGGGTGCAATTAACAGGATTTTAATCATTTATTGGGCTGAGGAGAGGGGCCATCAAGATGACGAAGGTTGACCTTGGTGGTGGTTTGAGGAGGAAGATCCTGGGTTGGGTGGAGGAGAAGCAGCAGGATGGCCTCTGAGGAGAATATAATGGGGATTTTTGGTTGAGCAGCCATTTCTGGTAAGGCTTGGGTGATGAAATGTGCAAAACACAGATGGCCCAGACAGGACAGGAACAACTTGATATCCTGAAGGGGAAAAAGGGATCCCTCAGGTTTCCATTTCTGTTCCTTTGTACTCGTATGACAAATTCTCATCTCTGTGTCCTTATCCCAAGATTTTTCAGAATCCTTTTTCTTCCAGGTTATTTAGAGGAAGGGAAGGGCCACCAGTCTTTAATGGCAGTGTCCTGTGACTGAGCAAATACAGCAATTCCCTTACTTCAAAGGTTTATAAACATAATTTTTGTGTGAATTTTTTTAGCCTGGCTCGTGCCAATTTTATTTATCACAGAACCCATTTGATTTTATCCTTGGTAATGGTTATATGACCTGAACAAGGCAGCTTTGTTATAATGAGTATATATTTGCTGCCTGTAGCCAAAATTCTTGCTGCTTTTTCAGGGGGACTGTTCAGAAATGCTGTTTCTTGGGGAGCATGCAGCACCCTGATATGAATTGAACTGATTTCCTCCCCCACATTGTGTTCAGGAAAGGGTAAATGTAGCTAAAAGCACTTTGGATAAATTTCACAGTAAAATAGAGAAAAAATGAGCTGGAATTGGATTTAAGCCAAGGTGGGGGACTGGTGACTCAGCAAATGGGACCCAGCTAATGAGGCAATGCTTATAGAAATAATTACTTGGAAATATGTTTCTTACAGCTAAATAGAAAACTCTGTTCAGGGCTGGGCCTGGAGGAGTTCTGATCTGCAGGAGCAGAATTTGTAACCTGAAATATAACATAGAAAAGATGTGTTCTTCCGGCAATTGCCATTTCTAAACAGTGTAGTTCTCTTAACAGCAGAATAATACATACAAACAAATAAAAATTCAGCTCTGTCAAAAATGATGTGTTGTTTCTTTGCACTCAACATACCAATCCTCCATTTTCTGGGCAGCAGCTGTGGATGTTGACTGAGTTTCTTTCCCCTCTTGCTGTGCTTTGCTTCATTAGCTCATAATTTCTCTGTTTCATATGTTTTGCTTGACCTCCTGTGTCACCAAATCCTCCCCAGCCACAGCAATTAATGATGTCCCAAAGTAACTTCATCCAGGAATGCCTTGGTCAGGCTGCTTTATTCCTAGACTTAGCAGGAAGTTTGCCCATGATCCCATCTGCTCCTGATGAAATTCAAGTACTTCCCATCTACTGTAGTCCCTTTGTATTCAAACACACCCCTCTAATTATTAAAAAAACCCAATACTTTTTGTTACAGAGCCATGCCCATCAGTCCTAATTTACTGTTGATGAGCCCATTCAGTGTTTAATTTCAATTCTTTCGTCCTGTAATGCTTTTGTTCAATCCTATGGTACACCAGAATAAATGTTAGGCTTGAGTGTGGATGGGGAATATTGTGAGTATTTTTGGTTTGATTTTCTTAAAAAAAAGAGATCTGGTTTTACAATTCCTGCTGTTGTCTCTCTTCCAAACAGGAGAAATGTTGCAAACAGGAGAAAGGTTTATTTTTTTTTTTTCGTAGTCTTTTAGCTTAAGTTCAAATAGAAATGTGTTACTTGTAGCTGTGCAATACATGAAATTAGGTCAGCTGAAATCTTTCATTTTTCCAGTGCTGCTCTACTGAATTCAGAGGCAAACTCTGAGGCTAAAGGAATCGGGGAGGAGGAAGGTGGAAACGCTGAATCAAATTTCTCCCTTTTTTCTTCTCTCTAATCCAATGTCTAGAGCTGAAAGAAAAAATGAGCAGCAACTTTTGGCCAGCAAAGAAGGCTGCTGAATTCAAAACTCTCTGCTCTTTTATGCCAGACCAAACCAATCCAGCAGCAATTATTTGCCAATTAACATATTTAATTACCCACACTGAGTCCATACCCTTCATGAAAATACAAAAGTGAGCTGGAGGTGCACCAATAATTTATTCTTTACTATTAAAAGATGAATAGAAGGCAAAAATCATTCTGATCCCTTTTAAAAACCAAAAGCAAATGTGAAGATCGACCCACAAAATTTGCAATGGATCTGTTCTTGGTGTTTTCAGAAGTAGTGTAATGGGGCTGTGAGTTGTGGGGATCTGTTTCATACCATGGAATCTTTGGAGAGTTTTTGAAGATTTTTGGGGTGCTGCTTTTAAAGTTGTTTTGCTCTTCTTTATACATGAATGAAAAGAACACTTTAAGGTCCTTATATTTCTCCTGAAGATTTATAGCTGTAAAGGAAGAATAGTGACAAAGATCCTGAATTCATATGCTCAGGGATGAGCCCGTCTTGGTCCTTTTGTTATCTTGTAAATTTGGGTTGTGTTTGAGGGGCTTCTCCAGGGGCAGGAGGGGGAGTGCTGGGCTTGATGTCACCTGTCCCATACATTCTCCTGACCCAGGGACCTTTTACACCACCCTGTCACACACCAAAAATGTCAGTACTTGGGTCCCACTGGTGTTTGGTGTGGAGCCAATGCAACCACAGGATCATTTTGGTTGGAAAAGACCTTCAAGAGCAGTGAGTCCAACCATAATGCTGGAGATAAGGATTTCTAGAAGCTTCCACTCCAGAAATCTCCTGGAACTATTCCATGAAATCATCCCTTCTGACTCACTTGAGGAATAATACTTGTTTATCCCACAGGAGATGCAAACAGGATGTTAGATGTATTTCTCTTGGGATGTATGGCTAAGAAGGAATGCTCTTTTGATTATTTAATTTTGCTTTTTTCAACTCTATTTTGGACTTACCACTTTAGTTCTTCCAATCTTCTGGTTTCAGACTCATTTCCTTCCTTTTCCTTCCTTTCTGCTTCACTGTGGAACAAGAGATGAGCCATGGACACCTGCACTGTGGAATATGGATCTCACTGCTGGCTCAGTGGTTTTGTTTCATTCTGAAACAAAATTTCACAAAATAAAACTAATCAGAAGATTTGCTCATCCAAATATGGATTTAATTTCCTAAGTGTTCAGCAGATGGATATTTTTTTTTTATCAGAATGTAATAAAAAACATTTAAATGGTCTTTGGCTCTACCCTGAGTGGGGGTGACTTTTTAAGTAAGGCTTTTTTTCTGTGTAAAACACAACTGTTTACTTGTGCCACCAGGACCAAACCCCTTCATCTGTTTTTCAAGGCCCCCTCTATTAGTTAATGTCTGTATTCAGTCTAACAATCTTCTGCTACAAAAATTGAATCACTGAGGGGCCTTACAAATCACCTTAAGAGGCTATTTTAGAAAGAAAATAGTTTCAGATCTTGATCTATTACTGTTGGGCAGGAAATTAACTGGGGAAAATGCATATTTGAGTACCTGGAGTTCATTGATCATTCCCTGAGCCCTGCAGATCCAGGGAGAGGAGAGAAATGCAACCAGGTTCTTGCCTGAGGGAAAGTGTCTTTTCTTGGGAACAGGAGTCATTTGTGTTTTATGGGGACTTGCTGCATTTGGCTGGGAGCTGTGCCCATTGATCCTACAGGGAAAAGAGCTCTCCTTGATGTTGTTGAGTTGTAGTGGAGCCATTAAGTTCCTCTGAAGGGTTTAGTTCCTCAAAGTGTCTTTGAGTGCCACCAGCAGCACTTTGAGGAGACAAGATGAATTTCCCTGAGGTGAGAGGTGAGTTATTCACAAAACAGGGGCACTGAAACAAGGTTCGTCTCAGTTAATGTACAGATTTTAGCCCCGGTGAAAGGAACCGAGGATCCTGGGATCTCCCTGTGGCTGTGCTGTGAGGGATGAGGCAGGAAGCTGCTTCTGGAGAAGGAGGAAATCCCAGATCCCAACAGCCTTGGAGGCACCAGATTGTAGGATCTGGCTAGGAATAAGCCTCTTCCAGGCACTGGGAGCATTATTTTTTTTTTTGTTACCAGGATGAGGAAGGGCCTGGAGCATCTCGGTGCCCAGGAAAGGCTGAGGGAGCTGGGGCTGCTCAGCCTGGAGAGGAGCCCCAGCTGAGAGGGGCCCTCAGGCCTGGCTGGCCCTGGCTGCAGGGAGGGCTCCCAGCAGGGCCCAGCCTCTGCTCCGGGGGCCCAGCAATGGCACCAGAGCCACGGGCAGGGCCTGATGGCAGCAATTCCCCCTGGCCAGGAGGCACAACTTCTTCCCTGGGCAGTGCCCAGCCCTGAACACATTGGCCAGAGAGGCTGTGGGCTCTCCTGCCTGGGGCTGTGCCAGAGCTGTGTGCACACAATGCTGTGCCCTGGGATTCTGTGGTTCTCCTGCCCATCTGTTGGATTGTCTAGATTTTAGGGTATCAAACATCGATACTCTTTCATTCCTTTAGGATTTAACTGTCCTGAGCCATCCCTTGGTGGGGGAAGGCTGTAAGAACTGACCTGGTTCTTTCTTCCAAGGGCTGGGTTCCTAAAGGTGCTACTCACACCTGGTAAGGGAACTCCTGATGCAGGAAAACCAGAAACCCCCTAAAAGTGCCCTGGAACACCTTGTGTCCCCTCCAGAAGAGTCACTCACACTTTGGGACTTGCAGCTCTAACTCCAGTGAAAATTTTAGGGCCAAACTCCTAAAAATCATCAGCCAGTCTGTGCACTCATATGTTGGTTTGTAGCCGTGCAGTCTTCGTGTGAGCAGAGCCACTGCAGCTCTGCGGGCATGAACTTTCTGGTTCATTCTTCAGTCATGAAGACATTTTGTATCTGTTCTAAGCAGCAAGAAGACTTAGAAGGCCACAACATTTCCTTTCTTGTTTTCTCTTTAGCAGAAACAGGTTTGCAGCTTAGTTGGGCCACTAGATTTTAGTACCAAGGCAGCTCACGTAAATGGACACTGTTTCCTAACTAGGAAGCCCTAAAATGTGAATGTTTTAACTTTGGAGGAAATCAGGCTTTGAAATTCAGTTTGAGGGACAATAATTAAACTAGTTTGACTTCCAAAGAACTAAGACACTACAACTGACAGGATTTAAAATCTGCCTCAGTGTCATGTCTTCTACCTCATACTCCACCTGTAATTTGCATTGCCTGCTCAGTTTTAGTTTTTATTGGCAATACTGTGTTTGTAGCAACAGTTTGGAAGCGCAGAATTCCCATGTCTTGGTGACATGGAAGGTCAGGAATGCTTGCTATACCTGCTGCCCCTGTTATATTCCAAACTCCCTTCTCATTTCTCCTTGTCTCAGTCTACCACTAAGAATTATTTTCTGAATCCTTATATGAGATTGTCACATGTGGACAGATAAACTATGATAGACACTGCCTCCCTCTTACTGTGGTTTAATCTGTTTATTTTTATGGGAAGTATCTGTTTTAAAACAAGGCACAGGAACTTCAGCTAGATTGAAACTTGATTTTGTAGAATTTATTTTCACATAACAGGAACAGACTCGGTGCTGTAGATCTCAGGACATGGAGTCTGTGTGTTCTGAATCACTTCAAGTGCCCAGAAATGTCACCCTGAAAATTAAGCCTTCTGATAATGTTTTCATAGTTTTAGTTACTTTCCCATGAAAGTCCTATAAACATAAGTTGTTCATCACATTTCATCTAAGAAACATCTATTGATGGACGTTTTGCATGACCAGTGTGCTTGGGAAGGTGGTAACCTAATTATCCAATCCCTGGTCATTGTCAAGAATCTATAAATACTGGAGTCAGAGAATAAAGGAACTGTTTTTTCTGTTCTGATACTGAGAGGTGTTCATGTGAATCAGTTTGTGTCCTCTAGTGACACAGAAACATTCTTGTTGATGGTGATTATGGACTCTTCCTTCAGAAGGCTTTAAACAGGGATCTGAGTTTTCCAGAACCTCTGGAAAGTCTGGATTTCTGCAGGGGCTGAGTTCCTGCACAAGCCAGCAGTATCTGTGTCCAGAGAGTCCTGGAGGGGCTGGAGCGTGTCCAGGGCAGGGAATGGAGCTGGGGAAGGGGCTGGAGCCCCAGGAGCAGCTGAGGGAGCTGGGAAAGGGGCTCAGCCTGGAGCAAAGGAGGCTCAGGGCAACCTTCTGGCTCTGCACAACTCCCTGACAGGAGGGGACAGCCAGGGGGGGTCGGGCTCTGCTGCCAGGGAACAGGGACAGGACAAGGGGAAACGGCCTCCAGCTGTGCCAGGGGAGGCTCAGCTTGGACACCAGGAGGAATTTCTCCATGGCAAGGGAGCTCAGGCCTTGGCAGGGGCTGCCCAGGGAGGTTTGGAGTCCCCATGCCTGGAGGTGTCCAGGGAAGGGCTGGACGTGGCACTCAGTGCTCTGGGCTGGGGACAGGGTGGGAATCAAAGCTGGTCTCGGTGGTCGTGGAGGGCTTTTCCATCCTCAGGGATTCCATGATCTCTGCTGTTGTGTACAGTGGGAGCCACCTCCTGTGTCTGGGCAATAATCATAAGGGCTGAGCTCTCCCAGCTCAGTTTAATGCGTTCATTTTGCAGTGATCATTTTCACATTAGGGCGTCATTACTGCTCAGCTGTTGTCTGTCATTAAACAGAGGCAGGGTTTTTTTTGACTGAAACTCATGGAAACTCTGGGATTTTACATGGAATGCCTGTGGTGAGGAAATATCTGGGGATTTGAACCAAAAACCCTAACCCCTCCCTAAAACCCAAAACCAAACTCTCTCCCTCACACCTTTTCCACAAACATTGCTGTAATTTTTGAATGCTCAGGTGAGATCACTCTCAGCCAACACACTTTGATCTCCTCTGGAGAATCTGCTGGAAGACAATAATTTTTCTTTTATTTTTCTTTTATTTTTTTTTTCTTACATGGTGAAAAGAAAACTTCTGGGTTAGGTTAGAAAAAATAGTAAGGAAAAATAAAACCTCTGTGCTTTGCAGTATTTATTAGACAGTGTATTGAGGCATGGTGAGTTTTAAATTGGCAGAGAGATGAATAGGTGATATATGTAGGCAGAAATCAAATGTTTAAATAATGCCAAATTATGCTGCTGCACATTGTTAAACATGACTGCAATAAGAAGGGCCAAAGAAGTGAGGAAGGAAGGAGAGAAACTGTGTTCTTCAGTTGAGTTAGAGAGGAATGGGATTTCTCTGCAATTGAAGGCTCAGTTTTAGTCAGAATTATCCTGGAAAGCTGATTTGCACAGGAAGAGTGGTGTGAGTTTGTTTGCCTCCAATATCACTTCAGTTCCCTTTTGTGAACATAATGGTGCTTCAAGATCACTTTTCATTTCAGAAACATCTTAATGGGGTTTAAGTTCAGGGAATTGCAAACTCATGGGCATCTTTAAATGTTCAGAGGAGGAGACCATATAATCAAAGAATTTTTTAGGCTGGAAAGGACCTCTAAACCTTGGACTGATCCCCATCTTGTCACCAGCCCAGAGCACTGAGTGCCACATCCTGTTCTTCCTTAGACACCTCCAGGGATGGGGATTCCAAACCTGCCTGTCAGACATTTTTTGGTTCTGTACCAGAATATCTTAGTTTTAGTCTCTGATTTGCAAGCTGGTGATGATTATGCCAGAAATATTGATGCAACATCAAATATTTGATTTATTTGTCCTTTTTAACAGGATATCTAAAGGGACAGGAGTTAATGATTTGACCTACTGGTCAAGTCTGCCATGGGATAATTTCACACCTTGTTTCTTACCAGGGCTGTTTGAAGGGAATTGTTTGGTCCTAGAGGGGAACACAGAGTGTTGAATAACTTGGGGTCCTTCATTTAAACATTTAATTTGATCCCCCAGTTGGTCTTAACTTAAACCAAGGTTTCTAATGTTGCCTGGTGTCGCTTTTCTCTATGACCAGTTGGCCAATGCAGCCTAATTGTGTTTCTTGAGAAGTGGCCAGGCTTTTGATTCAATTCCAAATAAAACAGCACAAAATCACATGAAATTTTGAAAAAACTTCCAAGAAAAAAAATAAAATCAAAGAAAAGAGAGTGGGTTTTTTTCCACATAATGGTGCTGGATGAAAGATTTTGGTGTTTAAATTCTATTTTCCCATCTTCTTACATAGAAAAAATGGATTTTACTATTATTTTATTTTAGTACTGTTAAGAGATTTTACTCTTTGAAAAATTTTTTGACTCTTCAGACTTTTTGTTTCATAAAATGGTTGGGATCTTCCCACCTGAACTATTATAAAGCTCAATGTGCTTCTGTTTTGTTTAGAAACTGAAATTTCACATCCACAAGTCAAAAACTTCAGCTTTGCCCTTTATTCGGTGGGGTTTTTTTTAATCCTTCCAAGTTTTCCTTTACTAATTTTTATTGCAAAACTAACTGCACAAATCTGGGCAGTGTTCTTTGTGAATTTCTGAAAATTTGAAGGGTTTTGTGCTAAATATAAAACAAAAGAGGAATTTTGTGGAGAGGGACTTTTCTTGGGGATGTAGAGTGACAGGGCAAGGGGGAATGGCTTTAAGCAGAAGGGCAGGGTATATGAGGAATATTGGGAAGGGATTGTTCCCTGGAATTGTTCCAGGAGGCCCTGGCACAGGGTGCCCAGAGCAGCTGTGGCTGCCCCTGGATCCCTGGAAGTGTCCAAGGCCAGGTTGGACTTTGGGGCTTGGAGCAGCCTGGGATAGTGGAAGGTGTCCCTGCCTATGGCAGGGGTAGAACTAAATAGCCTTTAAAAAGTCCCTTTTCACTCAAATTATTCTATGATTCTGTGCAATTATTCTTCTGGTAGGCACAGAAAAACAAAGGAAGTAGATTTTTCAATTCTTTGTGGTGTTTTTGACATTTATTTTGGATTTTTTACTGTTGTATTCATAGAAAATATACAGAGAACTCCAAGTTAATGCTCCTAATCCATCTATCAAACAAAAGCCTCTTCTTACTCTGTAGTGCTCTCTTCCATAGGATTTGATGCTGCCCCATTTAATTGAATTGGGATAGATTTCCTACCAGGAGAAAGGTACTTTGTGAGTGTCTCATAAGAATCAGATCTTATAGAATATGGTGTTTCAGTGAAGAGGAAGCTATAAACAAAATCTCTATCAACAAAGCCAGCAAAATAACATCTCTGAGTGATTGATGGCTGCTGTGGAAATAAATTCAAGGCTGTGAAAATTTCCTACAGTTGCATATGTTAGAAAAGATAAAATATATGGGATGTTCAAATACAAATGATGTGCAAGTGCATTTTTTGTATTATTTACAAAAGAAAAAAAAAATAAAACAACTACCCAAAAAACCCAATAAATGGTGAAACTGTAACTCACAGAATGTGCCACATCCAGCCTGGCCTTGGACACTTCCAGGGATCCAGGGGCAGCCACAGCTGCTCTGGGCACCCTGTGCCAGGGCCTGCCCACCCTCCCAGGGAACAATTTCTTCCCAATATCCCATCTATCCCTGTCCTCTGGCACTGGGAAGCCATTCTCCCTTGTCCTGCCCCTCCATCCCTTGTCCCAAGTCTCTCTTCATGTTTCTTGTAGCTCCATCAAGCCCTGGAAGGCCACTACAAGGTCACCCCAAAGCTTCTCCTCTCCAGGCTGAACAATCCCAGCTGTCCCAGCCTTTCCTCCCAGCAGAGCTGCTCCATCCCTCTGATCATCCTGGTGCCTCCCCTGGACTCTCTCCAGCAGCTCCAGGTCCCTCCTGTGCTGGACCCCAGGGCTGGGGCAGCTCTGCAGGTGGGGTCTACTGCAGAACTCATCCTGCTTCGCCATGTGCCATGTGGCTTGGAAACACAGAGTTTTTCTTCAGAAATGCTCTGGACAAATTTCTGGGTGAACAGTAAAAACGTGGAATTATTTTAAAATGAGTATTATATTTTAGTTGAGAAGTAAATAAGGAACACTGGCCCTGGGCTCCCAATGACATTGAGGGTCCTGTGGCCACTGAAAACAGATGTGGCCTTTATTGCATCTGCTCTTTGCAATCTCTCAAAGGTTCCACCAGTGGTGTCCATCTCTCAAACATCCAGTGCCCAACCTGCAGGAAAGCAACATTATTTTTCATTTAATGAGCTTGGGAAATTAAGAAGGTGTAATTAAATGGAGCTAATCAGGATGACACAGCCTCCTGCCTCTGGATTGCTGCTCCAGTCAACTGCTCCTCGTATCTCCAATTTGATCTGTTTAAGTAAGAAAATAGATGGGGAGACTGGCACAGGCAGTGGTTTTCCAGCTCCAGGGACTGAGCACTTCCATTTCCAAGGCTTGGTGTTTTTATTCTGCTCAGGAGATGGTGATTTAACAGGTGAGGAGAGACTCTGCTTGTGCAAGAAACCTGAAGGTACCAGGGTATTTGAAATATCATTGAACTGCTCAGTGTCCAAACTCCTTCCACATAATTAGCTCCACATAATCACTGACCCCACTCTTGTCTGCTAATTAAAATAGTTACGAACAAACTGCCAGGGATAGGCAAACTGTGACTGGCTTCAGATAAACAACTGGTTTCTTCTTTATCCAGAATTAAACCCATCATGAACCAGAATTTTGCCCCCAACCAAAAACAGCACCTAATTTTAAACTTAAATAATATTAATAATCACACATAAAAATAATAGAGCTCCCAGAGCTGTGCTCAGTTGTTTTCTCACCAACCCTGTAGGCAGAACCCTTGTATAATTAAGTACTGGAGGTCTGCAAAGAAAATACCTTATCTGCTTGTTCTTCCCGTGTAATCAATGGCTTGGGATTTATTGTGCAGCTGGCTAGTACAAAATTAATCAAGCTCTCCATTTCAGCCAGCCTGGAGCTGGAGCAGAGGCTGAGAAGCTCCGTGTCAGGTGTGCTGCTTCTTTATCAGTGTCTGAGGGTGAGATAAAATCAAAAAATAGGGCTTCAAAAACTGAAAGGAATTAGGAGGGGAAGAGTTTTGGCATTACTCAATGCTTAGAAGACTTTAAATCCTACAGAAATACCCATGCAATTGTCGTCTCAACTGCAGGATTATTTCCTGTGCTATCTCTGAGGGGAAAACCTTACAGGAAGGATTTGAAAGCGGCCCTGAATCCTTTTATTTCCAGCAATTAGAAATGAAACTGAGTCCAGCTTTAGGCTTCACTTTGTCCTCCTGCTGGTGGCTTCTGTGTAGCCTGTGGCTACACTGTAGCTCTGTATGCTCTGTAGCTACTACGCTTGTAGCTCTGTCCAAATTACTCTTGTATTTTTTATGAATTATAATTTGTACAGCCAAGAAAAAACACATTCTTTTTGCTGCCCATCCTTGCTGCTGGAAAACTTCCCTGGATGTGTACCTGTACTGGGCTGACTTAGCAAGGACACCTCCTAATACTGTCCTTTCCAGGCAGGTGCTGCTTGAAGAAGGATTTTATGTGTCCCTAGGTCTTTGAAAGGATCACTGATCTGCAGAGGCTGAGATTCCTTTGGCACTTCCTATTTTCCATAGGAGTCAAAACAGTGAGCAGAGTTGTATCCTTACAAAGACAGATGATCAGTCTTAATTTCTGCCAGCAAATATACTAATTTTGTATATGTTTATTATTATTATTAATTATAATAACAATAATAACAATTTTTTTAAAAAAATATTGTCTTTGCAACAAGGAGCTGAGTTGCATTTTATGCTAATTTACATGTGTAAATTAAAATAAAATTAATGCACATAGGTAAACAAATACAAAATGCAAGTTCAGCTTTTTTCCAGCACCAGCAGCAGATTTTTTTCTGCCATTTCATAGAGTTTCATAGAGGTTGGAAAATCCCTCCCAGCCCATGGAGCTGTGAGGGATTGGGAGGAAAATCCCTCCAAGCTGTGCCTGATCCCAACCTTGTCCCCAGCCCAGAGCACTGAGTGCCACATCCAGCCCTTCCTTGGACACCTCCAGGGATGGGGACTCTACTGCTGCCTTTTAGGGAATGATATTTTTTCCATGCCTTCAACTCTCCCAAGAGTGGAGCCAGACAAAGAGATTTTGATGGTAATCAGAATGTCCTGTAAGGTGTTTGTTTTTGAAAGTGTTTTCTAAAGAGATAAAAATGGAGAAGTAAATATTTTCAAGTGCTGGAGTCAATATTGCAAGGGATATGAAATGTCTTTTCCAATGCAGCAGAAATCCAGTGACTCTCTCCTTGCAATTTATCAGTTGGTTGATGATAAAGGTTTCAGACAGCAGATGAACCATGTTTACACTTCATTTTCATGACATTATTAAAGAAAAAGTCAGTCACCAAAAAAATATCCTGACTAAAGTTTCTGGAAGAAGTCTTGTGGAGTTTAAAGACCCCAGAGTACACACAGCAGCATCCATGATAGGACCAGGGAATGGCTTCCTACTGCCAGAGGGCAGGGATGGATGGGATATTGGGAAGGAATTGTTCCCTGGGAGGGTGGGCAGGCCCTGGCACAGGGTGCCCAGAGCAGCTGTGGCTGCCCCTGGATCCCTGGAAGTGTCCAAGGCCAGGTTGGACTTTGGGGCTTGGAGCAGCCTGGGATAGTGGAAGGTGTCCTTGTCCTGGCACTGGATGGAGTTTAAGGTCTCTTCGAACCCAAACCATTCTGGGATTCCACCATCAGCCTCTCTGATTTTAACATCACTTTTTGGAATCCTCTCCAGATGGATGCTTGGGACAACTGTGAGCTGTCAGGTGCTGAGTCCAACAGTCCTTTGTCCCTTCCTATAATTCCTGCCTCACAGAGTTGCTTTGCAGAGGAGATACCTGTAAACCTTCCATTCATTAAAATAAATCCTAAATTGGAACAAAGGCGATCAAAATCTCTCACTATTTTGCAATTTCCAGATAGTTTTGGATTAATAGGGCCCAAACTTTCCAAAGATGAGGATAAGGAGATTGTTCCAGGAGTAAGAGAGGATGCCAGAGATCTGTTTGTCCATCTCAGGATGTGGTTTGCTTATTAAACAAGTACTTAAGAAAAAAAAAAAAGTTCCCCCTTCATGCTTTTCATCTAAAGGTTTTTCTAAAATAAAACTTGAAGAAAGTACTGACTTTGCATTGCCCTTTTCTCCTTTCTCATCCTGCTTTTTTTTTTGGGTTGGGTTTGGTTGAGTTTTTTTGCAAATTGGGGGATGTTTTGTGAATTTACCTGAAAGCATGAATGATAAACTGTGAGACAGGAAGCCAAAGCACATCTCCTGTAATACATTGTGGACTGGGAACAATTTTAATTATAAAACTAAGATAACCTTGGTTTTTACTCAACAAATTAGACCTCCAAAGTGTGCAGCTCACCAGGAGAGCCACAAATAACTGTCTGTAGCTCTCCAGCACTGAAGTCCTTGTTGCTTTCCTAATTAACTCAGACTGTTTGAACACAGGCTGTCCCTAGAATGGTCAGAAAGCAGCTCAGGCTTCAATTATTGAACCCATTGGACCATAATTAATTACCAGACACTTCCAAGGGTGACACTTCCTGTAAAGTCTCCTTATTCTGCATTATTCATGGATGGGGACATGCAAATGGCTGGGACTCAGGAGCTGCACAATGTCTTAGGTGCCTTCACCTTTTTGGAGGGGGAGAAAGGAGTTTCTGCCTTTGACTTTGGAGCCTGTTTTCTCTTACACTTTTGCACCCTGGGAGGGCAGCACTTTCCATGTCCTCGGCTGAGTAACTTTTCCATCCCTGACTTTGTGTCAGCATCTTCTGTGCAAAATGAGGTAACCTTATGAGGCCACAGGAACTCCGTTGTAAGTAGGAAGTTCATTCCATGCCATTTCCTGGGTTCTGCCACTGCGTGTGTGCCTGGAAATGGGCTTAAAACCAACATTTTGGGCCCTTCTGGGGCTTTTTTGGTTGCTAATTTTGGATACTTAAAACCTATAAGCCTTTCCAAAGCATAGCACCCTGTCTTACCTCATGAGTGTTCAGTGGGAATTAAATCATGGTTTAGTTAAAACACAGTACCAAAGTCCAGCCTTTAAACATCCAGTCCTCAGTGGATGGTTTTTCCTGCAGGGATGGAATGGAGAATTCCCTGTTTTCAGGTGGATCATTTAGGACAGTCCTATGAGTGTAAGACGTGTTCCTCCAGAACAGCATTACATTTTTGGGAAAACCAGAGGAAATTGCATTGTTGTAATTAAGATGTCATTGTGGTAATCTGTTTGTCTGGGTATTTTTAGCAGTGTCTCAGGGAGAGTTTGAGGAGCTGAGGGAATTGTGTGTCTTTTAAGACAAGGGCATGTCTTGGGATGGTAAAGCCACATCTTCTGCCATTGCTGCTTGAGGTCCTGATTAAATTACAGGAAGATGTTGATCAACATTGCCTTCATTAGAGATGTCAGGAGAGAGCTATTTATAGGCACAATATGTAAATCTCTCCAAATAGGTGGCTAATTCCCTGGAACACAAACAATCCTAGGAGTGGCAGCTTAATAAGCGCCTGTTTTCCTGGGTTACCTGCTGGAGACTGACACCAAGGGGAAGGTCCTGGAATTATTGGAATATTTATAGCCTGGAAGAGGTGACTTCACAGGAGCAAAATTGTTTATTCTACTAGACAATGACAACTTGATTAATTTTTTAAAAATAGCATGTGGATATTGTTAATTTTTTAGGTTGAGGGGAGGGAGGGTTTTAAAATCTTAAAACCCCAAAGCTGGAGGTTTCATGTCTTTGTAATTATTTTCTACCCCAATTTGTAAAGTACTGCTTTTTTAAGGAAGCCACTGGAATCACAGCCTCAAGAATACATTAAATGGTATTCACATGGCATTGAAATATTCTAAAATTTGACATCTGTTTTTACAGAGAAGCATATTCCTGTATGCATATCAAAATTCAGTGGAGGTTTTTTCTCTAAAATTATGCTAAGAATTACTTTTAATGCTTCTTGCTCTCACCTTGGCTGATGTCCATCAGTTCTGTGGAACACAAACTGAGGTTTTTCTGTGCCTGTTGTGGACATTTAAAAGTATGGACTGAAATAGGAGAAAGTCTTCAGGGCAAGATGAGAAGCCTCATTATTAAATATGATTTTCAACTTCAACAGTTAACCTAAGATGTAAAACTGACAACTTTACCCTCTAGGAACAGGGCAAGGGTGAATATTATTGGCTCACCTCATGTTTCAGTTAATAAATGCCAATTTATTTGATTTTGAAGAAATTCCAACAATGGGAAATGTTAGGAGTATCTCCAACTGCTTTTCCCAAGCTGCTTTTACTACTGGTACTATAGCAGTCAAAATTTACTTTAAAAGTTGCTTATAGTACCAAGAATGAGTTGAAGTTCCAATATTAGAAATTTTTCATCCTCCTCTATGAGAGTTCTGTTTTAAATGCATTACAGGCATAATAGGTAAAATGCAATCCCAACAAATATTGAAAATAAGATTAAATTTGAATGCTGGGGACATAGGAGTGGTTAAAAGCAGGTTTAATCAACTTTTGAAAGCACTTTTGAAGATATTGCAGCTTCTCTCGACTCATGTAGTGCTTTTTAATGGTCTTAAAAATGACTTTTGGTAATGGTAATTTTAGCTGCTCCTTGGCATAGTATCATGTTTTTATGTGCTTTACAGTGTTTTCAGGCACAAGTATGATTTTAAAGACTCCTGTTAACTCCAAAACTGCTTGCAAAATGGGGAGTTATTTCAATCTAAAAGCACAATGTCTGAAAGAGGGATAGCTCTTTATTCTTCTCAAGCTGTAAAAATAAAATATCAATGCACAGCATTGGCAGGGCAATTTGCATGTCCCAAACCCTTTAGAGATACTATATCTGTAAATAAAATAAAGAAAAAAAAAAAAAAAGCAGAAGAATGGCAGAATAAAGCTATGAAATAAATTGGATGATCAGGCAGTGTGTCCTGAAATGGAAATGGAGATTTTCATAATGCTCTTTATTTGCTTTTTGTCCTTCTGGCACTGTCTTGTCCCCCAGCCTCACTTTTTGTCCAGTTCAAACCAAATCCAACCCCAAATTCACCTCTCCCTCGAGCCTTGGAATGCCTGAGCTCCAGATTTTAGAGCAATTAATTTTGATTGAAGCACACAAACTCTGGAGGTTTAAGCAGGATCTCAAACGAGTCCGAATCAAGATCAGGTTAGCTGGGGTGCCTTCCCAGACTCTCCAATTAGGGATTTCTCTCAGGAAGAGCTGAAAATAGCCCATGAAAGCCCTTCTTATGCCATTTTCAATGCAGTGCCATGGCAGCACAGGCCAGCTAATGTAAAGGTTATGCCAAGCTCCTCTGAAATTGCCCAGCTGTGGAGCTGAATGCTCACACAGGAAACAAGGCGGGGCATTTTCCCCTGCAGTGGGGTTGCTTAGTTACTCAGTTTAAATGTATGTCTCTATGTGGCTCTTTATGAGGATCCTCAGTCTGTAAATCAAGTTTTAGAGTCTCTTTCATGGCTTTGGTTTTCCCCAAGTGTTCGTTACTGAATGGAAGTGGAGGTAAGGACAAAGCACCACTTCCTTCAGGAGCAGCTGGGGCATTTTAGAGGATCAAGTGCAGCTGGAAACAGAAATACCTGTTCAGGCAGAGAGAAATGTGAGGTGCTCTAACTCAGCCTGCAAGAATTTCACTCCTTGCCTCTCCAGTTTGGAGAAGCCGCTCTCGCTTTCCCAGGCATCGCCTGCTCCTGGGGTCTTTGCTGGGGGTTTCAATCCATAAAAGACCCCAGAGTGGAGGTTTTAGCATTGACATGCTGAGGTTGTGACTGATGGAGATTTCTTTAATTGGGCTCCCTCAGCAGCTTGTCCCATCACCAGGCACCTCATGGTCACAACTGCCCTCGTGGCACTCATTGGGCTGGCAGTGTTTCAGTGAATCAGTGCAAGTGTTCTGGCCTTGTTCCATCCTGGATTTTGTGTGTGCCACACTCACAAACTAATTTCCAGCCAGTGGTCAGGCAGAAATCAAGTGTCTATTCCCTCATTAATAAGTTAATTCCTTATTTAAAATGGCTACACAGTATTATCGCTGACTCAGGCTTGAAGATGGGACTTGGTGATTCTCACTTTGTATCTCCAAGACTTCTGTAAATGTTTGATGGGCTTAACCACGTAGAGCAAATGGGGAGAAAAGCCTTTAAATACTTTAAACTTACAGAATGTTTGGATTCAAAGGGATATTAAAAATCAAAAATTCCATCCCCTGCCATGTCAGGGACACCTTCCACTATCCCAGGTTGCTGCAAGCCCCAGTCCAACTCTGCCTTGGACACTTGCAGGGATCCAGGGGCAGCCACAGCTTCTCTGGGCACCCTGTGCCAGGGCCTGCCCACCCTCCCAGGGAACAATCCCTTCCCAATATCCCATCTAAATTTCCCTTGTGTCAGTCTGAACCCATTCCCTGTGTCCTGTCTCTCCAGTTCCTGTTGCAGGGTCCCTCTCCAGCTTCCCTGTACCCCTTCAGGTCCTGGAAGGAGCTGTGAGGTCTCCACACAACTTTCCCTTCTCCAGGCTGAGCAGCCCCAGATTTCTCAGCCTCTCTTCATCTCTGACTCTCCAAACCCTCTTTCATAAGCTCTTTTCTTTCCATCTCCACGATGGAAAGGGTCATGGTTGAAGAAAAGAGCATCCATGAAATTAAGACAGTTTGCATTGTTTAATTCTCACTAGACCTAAATAAAATGCTTATAAATGCAGAGGGGAAAAAACAAACTATAACAAATGGTTTGACATTAACAAAAATTACTTTTCACTGTCCTCTAGGTCCTAGAAAAATCCCCTCTACTTTTTTCTAACCCTGCTCCCACTCTTTGGAAAATAATTTGGGTTTGCTTGCTGGGTCAGGCTTTTTGTAGTAGCAAACAAGTTGTCATTGCCTCGTTCCCACAGATGTTCTCTCTGTGTTGGATGCTGAGCTATCCAAGGTTTTTTCTTTCACATGCATATCAAAGAAAGTAGCTTTAGTGACTCCTTGAAGAATTTTCCATTTTACCATTTGTCTTACTGACAGCACACAGTCGCTGAAGTGTATCAGAGCCCTGAACTTGCCATAAATTCTTGTTTGTTGCAGTATTTGGGGATGATAAAGTGGTTTGTTGGCAACATAGAGGGAATAGAAGGTCAGCAGAGAATGGTTGGATGCTGCTTCTTCCTGCACCGTGATAGGATGGTACTGTATGAACAAGCTGTGACTTGTTCAAATTAAGCTTGCTTCAAGATGTGGATACTGCACACTCTCATGGATTCAGGAAGAGTTTGGAAAAATTAACAAAAAGACAGATTTAAGGGTTAATACTTTCGTTCTTTCCTATCTTGGGGAACAGCCCTAGGAAGTAAGGGATTGATGCTGAGGAGCCTTCCACTATTACTGACAAAGTTTAGAGTTTCATCCTCATTTCAGTTAAAATTAAAACATGATTTTTTATTCTGCTAACAAATAAAATAATTTCCTTCAACAGTTAGTGGGTAGAACTTTATTAAGTGAAAATTTTTTTAAATTGGGCTGAGTATCTGCTCGGAACTGAGTCAGGGGTTTGAAATTGCCCATTGCACTCCCTGTGGCTGTTTAAATAAAAACAAACGGAACAATTTATCTGACTAAATAAAAGCAAACTTGAATATAAGATAAATAATGAAATAACTCAGAGTAATGATTAAGTGTTTCTGCACCAGCTGGAAGAAGAGTTGGTGATCAGCATATGGAAGTGGATTTTTTTCCCAGCTTTATTTCAGGAATCCTCAGAAGGAGATTGCAGTTATTTCCACAAATTGTGTCCCAGGAAGGTTCAGGTTGGCTGTTTGTTTTCCCAGGAAGGTTCAGGATAACTGTTTGCCCATGGCAGGGGTTGGAGCTGGAGGATCCCAAAGGTTCCTTCCAGCACAAACCATTCTGTGAGTCTGAGAGTCACTCCAGTGATAGAGGGAGCAGGAGACGAATGTGGAAAATCCTGTGAAAGCCCTTTTTGGAGGAACTGGACCCTCCAGAAGTGGTAGTCCCCTGGCAGGGGCTGCTGAGGATGCAGATAGCCTTTGGGATGGTGGGAATGAAGAAAAGAGCTCAGGAGGAGAAAGAGAGCTGCTGGAAACTGCAAACCCCCATAGTTGTGGGGCAACGTTGGTTGGAGGGGACCTTCAGATGTCAGGGAAACCTCAGCTTGGGTGATCACGGAGTCACGGGATGGTCTGCATTGGAAGGGACCTCCAAGACCATCCAGTTTTCCCCCCTGCCATGGGCAGAGCCACCTCCCACTGGAGATTCTCACCTCTCAGGTGTCTGCAGAGCTCTGGACATTGCCTATTGGTTCCTCACGCTGGGAGTTTGTTATTAGCCAGTTCATTAACCATTGTTTTAATTTTTATAGCTGATTCTCTGTGTTTTTAGCTGTAAAACAGAGAGAAGTCCTCCAAGGAATAGAAATGCTGGATAGGAAGGGGATTTCAAGGGGTATTGAAGGTGAAAGGATCCAGCAGGTTTCTGCTGGGAAAATACCTGATTATCCAAATTGTTGTGTTTGTCTGTGCTCAGGCTGTTTGACCTTGCTGAGCATCTCACCTAGGACAGTGATTGAGGGTTTCCTCTGAGCCATCTCATTAAAAATAATTAGAAATTAAAATAATGAAAATTAGCCAGCAGAAACCAAATAGAGATGAGCCTTGACCCAGTTACATGGAGAGTTTGCTAAAAAGGTTCTCACTTTGCTCCCAAGGAGAGAGGCCCTTTATTTATCCCCTTCTCTTTATTAAAGATGGGTTAAGCAGAAGCACTGTTAGGAAAAAACAGTGAATTTAACAACAGGAACAGAAATTATTTGCTGCAAGGTCTTAGGAAAGCCTTCAGAGCTTGTTGTTTTATTTAGTAAGTTCTATTTCCCTTTTCTTTAAGGAGTTTGGGGCAGGGGCACTGCTGCATCAGGATTCCATTTACTAGCATTGCTGCTTAAACATAAAATGCATCATGAAAACTGTAGGGAGGGAAGCTCATTTATGGAATGCTTTTCCTCTTTAAAGTGTGTTTGATTTATCATGATTTGACTTTAAAAACTACTCCACTATGCCCAGGAATTTCAAGGACAACTTGTTTTTTGTTGAGAAAGTTGGAACAGAGGCATGTTCTGGTAATACATTCTGTTAATAAACTGCAGTATGAAATTGGAAGAGGTAAAATAATGGCTAAAATAGTTCTACCAAGGCTCGCACACTGACATGGGGCACCTTTCTGCTCTTTGGGTTTGAAGTCTTGTGGAAATATTTCCTTCCTAAGTCACCTTTGGGGCTGCAGTTATTCTGTGCTTGTTTATGTTGAATAAAGCAATCTTAGTGCTGAGTGCTGAAACAATTTCTGTTGAGGATCATTTAAACAAAATAATAGAGAAAAAAATTGAGAGAACTGGAGTGAGTTCTGAAGAGGCCATGGAGATGCTCCAAGGGCTGGAGCCCCTCTGCTCTGGAGACAGGCTGGGAGAGCTGGGGGTGCTCACCTGGAGAAGAGAAGGATCCAGGGAGAGCTCAGAGCCTCTTCCAGTGCCTAAAGGGGCTCCAGGAGAGCTGGAGAGGGACTGGGGTCAAGGGATGGAGGGACAGGACACAGGGAATGGCTACCCACTGGGAAAGGGGAGATTTGGGTGGGAGATTGGGAAGGAATTTCTGTGAGGGTGGTTGCCCCAGCACAGGGTGCCCAGAGCAGCTGTGGCTGCATCTGGATCCCTGGAAGTGTCCAAGGCCAGGTTGGATGAGACTTGGAGCAGCGTGGGATAGTGGAAGGTGGCCCTGCCTTTGGCAGGGGTGGCATTGGTTGGGCTTTAAGGTCCCTTCCCACCCAAACCATTCTGAGATACTCCTAAAAATGGAGCATCTTTCATGTAACATTACTGAGGACAATTTTCTAAGGGCCACTGCTATTGGTGTTGCTCTTCAGCTTAAGGAACTTATTTTTTCCTCCTTGCTAATTTACCCAGGTGTATTTCCAGAGAGCTTCCATTTTCCTTGATCAAATAAGTTCCAACTTCTATCATCTTTATAGGACAGACTCTCCATCCTCCTGATGATAGGAATAACTTTTCTCTGCACCTGGCTCAGTCCAAAGATGTTTTTTCATGTCCCCAGGAATTTCCATCTTCTCTGGCTGGTTCCTGCTTGTACAACACAGTACTTGAGCTTAGGGTTTTTGAAACCATATTGCTGCTTATTGATAATGTTTTTTGAGGGAAAAAAAGAGGCATCCCCATATATTTACAACATGCCTTGTAACATTGTCTTCAAGGTTTTTCATTAAAATTATTGTCTCTGAGTTGGAAATTCGTGTCAGACTGCACTTTTAGATTTATCTGTTCAGTGTGTGGTAATGGATGTGGAACTGAATCTTTGCCTTTGTTACGTTTGTTCCTGCAGAAGGGTGAGATGACAAAAGAGATTTGGGTAATGCTGGCATGGTGAAATTATGTAAAATAATCTGTAAACTCTTATCTATGCAATGAAACATTTTTCTTCACAAATTGGTGCCATGGGGTAATCCAGAAGTTTCCCACTCCCATCCTGCTTATTTGGGTTTTTTTTTCCTTCCCATAGTTCTGGCTCTTGCTCTAATCTCTTCTTTTCACTGAAATTTGTCTCATGGTGAATTCTCTTGCTTTACCTGCTCACGCTTGCAATAAATCCTATGCAGATTGCTGAATTTCGCTGGCCAGCCCTGACTTTTATCTGAGACTCCTGAGATCCACACTGGAATGCTGGACATTCCTTTTAAATGATGAAGATTCCTTTTAAATGCACTGTACAATATTTTGTTTATAATTCTGGAAATTCAGGTGTCTCTGGTGGAAAACCAACTTTGGGAAAAGTTGTTAACGTGAATATGTGATTTGGCTTCTAATTTTAATAATTTTTTTATTGAATAGAAACTAGAAGTTGGCCTCATTTGGCTGAAACTTTCACTGTTACACTCAGCAGGAAGAAAAGATCATCATGGCAACAGATATGAGGGGAATGCTCATGGAATTTTTTTAAAAAAATCATGATTATTCTTTTATTGAGGTATATAAAAATTGTCCCTGCTTTGGATTTTTATTTGGATATTTGGTTTTCAGTTTTATTTTTCTCGTCACTGTGGTATGTGGTATAGCAGGGCTATTCCTGAAAACAAATTTGCAATAGAAGTTTCTAGTGTTGAGCTTCTTTGCCCTAATTAAGAGTTTGTTGAGGGGTCCTTCAGTTCCCCAAACCCTGAACCTCTAGAAAATGATAACATACATCTCTAGAAAAAAGTTAGAGTTGTTTTTGATATGGCCCTGGAATGCTTATTGTATTCAGTGAAAAAAATGAGAGCAAGGAAAAAAAAAAGTAAAAGGCCATATTTCATATAGATAATGCAAACTTTTCTTATCTTCCCACACAATGTGCTCGTAGGAAACTACAGTGGTATGAAAGATGTGGTTTTCCAGGCTATTTATTTGTTCTGTTAATGCCTGCAAAACAAAAAGCTTTAAAATAAAATAATAGTTAATTTAATTCTTAAAACCCAGACAAACAGAAAATTTCCAATTGCTATGTATTAAAGTAGACCATATAAGGATGAAAGAAATAGTGGGGGAGAGTTCATGCATTAATAATTTTATTTAGACTGCCTAAGGCACTGTGAAATGGTGAAGGGGGCATGGAGGTATTTGGTCACAATATTTGGGCTTGGTGAACTTGGAGTTCTTTTCCAACCTGAATGATTCTGTGACAGCAAACCCAGTGTGATGGTGGATCTCTCCAGGCAGTGAGGAGGATGAGTGAGGGACAGCCACACAGCAGCTCCCTGTATTTCTCAGTATCTGTTTGAGGGGACCCTGCCCCTGTGGGCAGCTCTGGAGGCAGCTCTGGAGTGCTGTGTCCAGCTCTGGCTCCTCAGCACAGCAGGGCCAGGGAGCTCCTGGAGCGGGGCCAGCGGAGGCTGCGCAGCTGAGGAAGGGCCTGGAGCATCTTGGTGCCCAGGAAAGGCTGAGGGAGCTGGGGCTGCTCAGCCTGGAGAGGAGCCCCAGCTGAGAGGGGCCCTCAGGCCTGGCTGGCCCTGGCTGCAGGGAGGGCTCCCAGCAGGGCCCAGCCTCTGCTCCGGGGGCCCAGCAATGGCACCAGAGCCACGGGCAGGGCCTGATGGCAGCAATTCCCCCTGGCCAGGAGGCACAACTTCTTCCCTGGGCAGTGCCCAGCCCTGAACACATTGGCCAGAGAGGCTGTGGGCTCTCCTGCCTGGGGCTGTGCCAGAGCTGTGTGCACACAATGCTGTGCCCTGGGAATTCCATCCTTGTCCATATGGATGAAAAGGCTCAGGGAGTGCTGTGCTCTCGGTCCTTCCCCATGGTGCTGAGATGTTTGGCCTTGCAGTTGAACTCCTCAGGGTCAACACGAAGCTGCTGCTGGAGGAAAACCCAGTGTTGTAGACGTGTCCTTTAGGGGCTTCACCTGATTTGAGATCTGTGAAATGCTTCGCTGTTCTCACCTCCCTTTGTCGGCCTAGTCTGTGCTGGGGTAATTAGAGCCTCTAATGAGCTCCAGTGTAGGTCCTTTGAAGTCGACAAATGTGTAATTTTTACCATAAGATGGGAAATAGAATTTCCCTCAGCTTGCTCTTGTCTTTAATTTACAGATGATTTTTTGTTGGGATTTATGTGTAAAAAAATACACCTCAAAAAACAAAATAAACCAGTAATACCTGTGTATTTATGTCCTGTTTTGAGTCCAGAATGTGATTAGAAGGTACCATTTCAGACAAATGTGGTTTGGCTGGGCTGCGCATCAGAGGAGCCTCTTAAGTCTGTAAAATTGTGGGCAATCTCAGATAGTCCTGCATGGTGAATTAGGAAGGAGAATGCTTGTCTCTTTTCTCACTGAGTCAATGAGGCTCTTGGAAAATTTAAAAATAAAATCTCTTCCTAATGAACTTTTATTTCCATGTGCTTTAAAGGGGATAGTGGTTTTCTGCTGTTTAATGTAGAAAACCTGATTGATCCTAAGAGTCATCACATGTTGTGATCATGCTTTTATGTATTTTAAGGCTACACTTATGCATTTGCTAGCTCTGCTTGTGCTGCTTGATATCTTTGAACTTCTTTTTTGAGTAAACCAACAAACTCTTACTTATTTTCTTTCGTTATTCTGCTCTGCTTCCTTTGATGACTCTAAACCTTTGACTCCAGACTGGCAATATGAGGGTAAGATGGCAAAATATGACTTCCTGAACATTGCTCGTCTGCTTTTCATTTGTGTTCTCCTTAGAGTTATTAAAATTCCATTCACTAAGTAGACCCTTTTTGTTGCAATTAAATTCAAATTATGTTTGTTTCTGTTGTGAAACTTTAATTATTATTTATACCTTTTAATCATGCCTTTGTTATTTCTTTGGTTTAAATTACCATCATATTCCCTGTGTCCTGACAGACACTGAGATTCCTGGTGGGATCTCTAGAGCAAGACACAAACAGATTCATTAGTGTAGCCATCCAACTGCATCGTAGTAACAACAATCTTTCCCTGGGAGGGTGGGCAGGCCCTGGCACAGGGTGCCCAGAGCAGCTGTGGCTGCCCCTGGATCCCTGGAAGTGTCCAAGGCCAAGTTGGATGGAGCTTGGAGCAAACTGGGATAGTGGAAGGTGTCCCTGCCCGTGTGGAGGGCAGGGAATGAGATGGGCTTTAGGGTCCCTTCCAACCCAAAACGTTCCAGGATTCTGTGATTTGAGGGGTATGTGTTCATGACATGCAAAGTAAGAGGAAAAAACATACAACGTTTTTGGTGTTCAAGTGTTTTAAATATGTATCATACCTGACATCTTTTGTCATCACATCCTCCCTTGCTTTACAAAGTTTCTCTGAGTAAGGGATAAGCAAACAGCTCTGATTTTGAACCTTTGTGAGTGTAACTTTACTATCATTTGTAGCTCATATCGGCATCACACTTAAGGGAATACTTGCCTTCAGCATGCCAAATATGCTGACTTTAAAAAAAAACGTTACTGCAAAACCCCTGAGATCCTACTTTTGGAATGAGAAATAACTCTTTTTTTCATCTTTATAGATTGCAAGTTGGCCAGAGCAGGTCCTCCAGCCACAATAGTTCCCATTGACGAGGAGAGTCGCAACGGTGAGTGCCCCACAGTTATTTAGAACACAAATTATTTATAACCAGTCTTTAAGGCCCTTGTTGCAAATAGACTTTCTTAATTTTTCTTAAGTCAGTGTGATGGTACCAGAAGGCAAAGTTCTGATCAGTATTTGATTTTGTTCAGGTAAAGCTGAAATTTTACTCTGCATTATGAAAGGTGTGTAAACAATGTGATCTTCTGAATTTCCCACATGGTTTTTGGAAGGTTGCTTGTTGGTTTCCTCAAAGTTTAAGAACATGAATTTATGGACACTTTATTTCATTTCTGAAATGAAAGAACTTGGTTGTAGTAATGGAAATTTCAAAAGAAAATGAATGTCCCCTTTTTTCAGTATTTTTATTCTCCTGACAAATCATAGAGTCCTCAGATTGTTGATCTGTGGTCTAAGCATTGCATTTATGCAGAGTCTTATGATGGGGTGAAGTGCTTTACCCTGTTACAATCAGCTGTTACTCCTGAGAGAAAGTTACTGTTCTTGCTTTTTATTCTGTGTGTTTAGGGTTTTGGGTTTTTTTAACCTTGCAAGCTGTGCCTGTTTTTGTGCTGTGTGTGGTTATGGTTTATCAGATATGGGTGCTTGAGATGGTGAATAAAGCCAGGTAATGCTGGTGGAACCTCTCTGCTGTTATTTCGGGAGGAATTCCTTGTTGGAGTTGCTCAAAGTCAGAGGGATAAATGCATTTATAGATAAAACTCCTCAATAAACAAATTGTTAACACACCTGTGTGATGAAAAGCGCTGGTACCGTGGTGGCTGTTAAAACTAGGCTCTTTTCCCTCTTCCTGGGATGATTTTCCCTGCAGTCATGAGTGTCCAAAGGAGGGCTACGATGATGGATGTGCTCTTTGAATCAGATGTGTTGGTTCTTGGCAAGTTGCTACTGTATCCTGATGTGTTCCAGCTTCAGCTTGCTCAGTTTTGGTGGAATGACCCCCTTAGCTGAGATAGTTTGGCTGCCAGAGCTTGTCTCTTGTAGCCTTTAATCCTTCCTACTCATTAGAAATAAATCTGTACTAACAGCAAGGGGTTATAAATTAATCCAAACCAACTTTGCCACCCAAAAAACCCTGTGAAAACCTTTAGAAAGAGAGGTTGAAGTTGTGGATTCCTCATCCCTGCAAGTGTCCGAGGCCAGACTCAACAGGTCTTGGAGCAGCCTGATCTAGTCAGAGGTGTCTCAGTCCACAGCAAAGGAATTGGAATGAGATGAGCTTTGAAGCCCCTTCCAACCTAACTCAGTCTGTGATGTAAAAGTTAATAATGAATGCATGGTGTTCTACATTTCTAGTGGCCGAGCTTTATATTGGGATTTCCAAGAGATGCAGAAATAAAAATCCAACTGACTTTGTTCTAGCCTATACAAATATGTCTCTAGCTCACTTAAAGTGTGAAATCCCATCCTTACTTTAGTTCTTGCATGGCACTGTTACTTCCAAGGGTCTGTTGTTGAAGTTGGAATGGCTTTTCTAAGGTTTTGGGATGAAGATCTCAAAACAGTGGCTGGGACTTTTTATTCCACCATTGCATGTTGTCATTGTGTTCTGGCAACACAATAAACAGAAAATCATATTCTTTAGAAATAGATATTTAGTTCCATTGTGCCATGGCACATTGAGCTCAATCATTCCTAATTCACAGGAAGTCAGAGACCAGCAAATCTCACAGAATAAAAACATTTTCTCAAATAACTGTTGCTTGTTTTCATAGTCAGGCACACAGGTACCGTGCCTGACCTTTAAAGATCTTCTTGAGATCAGCAAAGATGTTAAGATTTGACAGTTTCCCGCCATGGGATGAATATCTCTCTATACCAAGTAATTTAGGTACAATAGTAAATTACATTATAATTGTGCTCATGTGAGCAATCCTGGAAGGAGTGAATGTGACCTTTCTTACGAATAAATGAATTATTTTATGATTTTTTCCCTGTGTTGAACTGAATTGGGTGATAGTATTTCAGATCCTATTAACAGCAAAACTGAATTTTTCTGGATGATTTTTATAGGCAGAGAGTTATTTTCGCCCATGGATTTATTTTTATTTAATTGCTGGATTTGAATTGTTTTAAAGAGACTTGTTTTAAAGACTGGCTAAGCCTTATTTCTAGGTCAGACTTTCTCATTGCCAGTGTACCCCAAGTTTCTGGAGGCCTACATGTGGAGCCGTCCTTTTTCCTTTCAGATGAACAGCCTGAAATTCTCAAGGGCTTCGAATCTTTGGGCAGGGTTTTTGATGGAAAGTGCACTTTTGGGAAAGGACTTCTACAAGGCAAGATTTAAAGATTTAGAAATTAACTTAGAATGTTGAAGAGAAAGCAGAAGCTGGGGTAGAGGAAACAAGCAGACCAAAGTGTATTCCCCTAATGTGAGGACAAATAGGAACTGGCATCTTAATGCTCCATCCAGAATAAAAAAAAATTCCAGTTAGGAATGCTTTGTGTTATTTTCCATCCTAGAAAAATCAGTCAGTGTTGGTGTGGTTAGATTTTATTTTGGTGGGGTTTTTTCTCCCCATTTCCCTTATGATGGTGTGCGTGCTCTAATGAATAATGGGAGCAAATCCCAAAACCTCCTGCTCTCTTCCCTCCATGTTTCTTGGGGATGTCTGACACAAGGAAGTGCAGCTTTCATGGCTGTAGGTGGGTGTTATTTTTCCACCTTTTCATCTTCCTGTTCTCCCAGCAGTAGCCTTTCATCAGCCTGCCTTCCTGGGGAGGCAGAGGATGTGTGATCGTGCTACAAATCCCCTCCCATAACCCCCTGTGGGGAGGGACTCATGGGAAATAGGGCACAAAAATGCAGGAAACAAAGCTGTGGGGTTTTCCCCCCCTAATTCTGTTGGACCAATTTATTTGCAGGTTTTTTATATGTAATGCTGGAAGAACTGACCTCATTGCTGAGGCACATTGATGATTTCCATGCTGGTCCAAACTGGTTTAACTTGGTTTTCAGGGACAATCGACCAGGATTGAAGAAAGTGTCCCCAGAGCCACAAAATCTGTAGCCTCCCTCCAGAGTTGGTCTTAGGTGTGCTGATAAGGATGGGGAGTGATGCCTCTGAATATTCATTACTCAATTAAATGTTCAGTGACCACCAGGGCAGGCTGAAATTGAACTAATTAGCCCTAAGGAAGGAAGAGTCCTGCTATCCCAGGCATTTTGGCTAAGGGGAGAAGTTGTTTAGTAAAATCAACTCGGAAGGTTGCTGTGGCTGAGCACAGGTGTATCAAGAAGTGCATTCCTTAAAAGCTATGGCTTGATGTTCATTTCCTACTTTTTCATCCTGTTTCAGGAAGATGAATTAATGACTAGAAGGTGCTTCAGCCTTGGAGGACTTTTCCACCTAAATAATTCCATTATATTCTTGTATTGCCTTCATGAGCATCTCACTCTTTAATTTTAAATAAAAATATTTTCTCCTATTGCTTCCTATCATTCACAAATCAGCTGTATGAAGTCATCAGTTTTACCATTTCAAGGGGTTCTGATAACAGCATTTCCCAAGTTTGCAGTGCATGTGTAAGTCTAAAAAGACACCAGACTGTGATTTCGTCTTGATTTTTCTTATTTTTCCCATGAAGGCACTTTGAAGACTCTGCATTTTGCTTTTATATGTATTGTAGTGTTTCTATAATTGAAAAAATTCAAATTATTAGTTTATATGTTGTTATCATTCCTGTGAAATATTTCAAGGGAGGAAGTGCTTCAGTTGATTTTTAATCTAGTTCATGCCATTGTCTTTATGCCTCTCTGCCCGCACATAGATTTTCCCCACATGTTTAGACAATCTTACAGCTGCCTAAAGTGTTTATGAATGATTTTGGCCAGCTTTTGATCGTCCGTTTCAAATTTGTCTTCATGAACCCGGGATCTGGTTTGTCTGGCAGTGGAGATGTGGTGTGGTATGCAGATCTAAGGTATTGCAGACAATAAATAAACTTTGGAATTTAATCTGGCCACTTGTGGGCAGAGGGTCTAGGGCCAGTCTGGACATTCAGCTCAGGGTGCAGTCGAGGGTGATGATGTGATTTTAGTGATGAGTCTCAGCAGTATTTTGCTGAATCTCTGGGTGATGATGCTGTTCTGTGGTCATTAATCCCAGGTTTAAAATACTAGATTAGCCAGCAGTACAAATCTGAGCTGGATCGGGCCCAGGCCCATAATAACATCTGCTCAAATTAGGCCTGACTCTGAGGAGTTTATTCCAGCTTTGTGTTTTTATATAGGAAGAGAGGTGGTCCATTAGATATAATAGCTACCAGATTGAGTAACTTCTGTCAGAAGCTGTTACCCTTGTGGAATGCTCTGGACAAATTCTAACGGAAGGATTGGATTTGTATTGATTCATGTGCCCCATGTGGCTGCTGCTGGGGGCTGAACACTGTACTATGTCACAGGGCTGTGCAGGTCTGCTCCATTTCCTCATCCCTGGGCTCCTTTGGGAGCCTGGAGGTTTCCTGTGGATGTTGCTCTAAAAGGATAAGGACCTGGTAGTACTGTGGGTGACAGCTGGCCTTGCCCTGGCCCCCAGAAGCCCCCCATGCCCTGGGCTGAGCCCCAGTGTGGGCAGCAGGGGAGGGGGGGATTCTGCCCCTCTGTCCCTGTGCTCAGGTGAGACCCCACCTGCAGAGCTGCCCCAGCCCTGGGGCCCAGCACAGGAGGGACCTGGAGCTGCTGGAGAGAGAGTCATGGGGACGCCATGGAGCTGCCGTTCTGCTCTGCAGTGAGGCTAGGAGAGCTGGGGGTGCTCACCTGGAGAAGAAAAGGCTCCAGGGAGAGCTCAGAGCCATTTCCAGTGCCTAAAGGGGCTCTAGGAGAGCTGGAGAGGGACTGGGGACGAGGGATGGAGGGACAGGACACAGGGATAGGCTTCAGAGTGTCAGAGGGGAAATTTAGAATGGATGTTGAGAAGGAATTGTTCCCTGGGAGGGTGGGCAGGGCCTGGCACAGGGTGCCCAGAGCAGCTGTGGCTGCCCCTGGATCCCTGGAAGTGCCCAAGGCCAGGTTGGACTTAGGGGCTTGGAGCAGCCTGGGATAGTGGAAGGTGTCCCTGCCATGGCAGGGGTGGAACTAAATCAGCTTTCAGGTGCCTTCCAACCCAGACTCTGTGGTGCCGATAAGTACTGGCTCTAGGTTTGGATTGTTCAAAGCATTCCTGTGCTGTTTAGGAGTGTGCTGGTTAGACTTGGAGAAAGGGGTTAAATTGGGCTGTGGAAATCCTCTGGCAACAACGAACAATCCAGGAAAGTTTCTGCAGCAGGACTTCCTGCTGCTGCCTCCCTGGCTGGTGGGAAGCCTGTGATAGGGTGCAGGTGCCAAGGAATCAAGAGACACCCAACTGTAGTTGACTTCGTTTATTTTCCTAAATGCTCTGGTCCAAGAACTCTCCACAATTTCCTCCATAATTTACTCAGCTAATAAATAACTTCAGTGTGATGAAATATGGAATATTTTTACTTTTGTGTAGCATCTATTTATGTTTTTTCCCCATTTTTCATGTCAGCAGCTCATAGGTGTTGCTTCTCAACTCTGCCTCCAGGTGCTTCAATTAAAATGTACACGAGGAAGTATTACTTCTTTCCTGACAATTTGATTTAGTTTTTAAATTCATGAGATGGGAAAAGAGGACAAAATTTATGGAAATTATTTTTGTTCCATTCCAGCCTGTTTGTTCATTTCTGCTTCGAAATGATGTGTTCTCCAGATACGTGTATTAAGGATTTCATTGGGAAGTAATGAATCAGTTCAGTGTCTAACACTGTTTTGATGCCATGGATTTAAATTCTCATGTTCTTCATGTAGGACAAATGTGTAAAGACTGAGGAAGCTGTAAAATGAATTGCTGTATTATTCTACTTCTATTTATCAGCACATCAGCAGTGGGTGGTACTTAAGCAGAGCTGTTGATAAAGCTCTCTGCAATTCTTCTCTTTCAGTTATTTTTCTTAAATTTTGTTTTAAAAAATATAAAAGCAAAGTTTCAAAAAGCAGAAGCTAATTTGGGATGAAAGTAGTAGAAAAAGTTGTCCTTTTAGAAACTGATTAATTCTTAAGGGTAGAAAATAGGGATAGAGTTGGCAATATTTAATCATTTTTGTACTGTCGGCTGTCTGGACAAATTTGCTAACCTGTTGTTGGTGCACTTGGGAGAGGTGGAGCAGAGGTCCTTAAATTAACTTCAGGGATGAGAGACAGAAATGATGTTTCAGTGGCAAAAATTAGTAATTAACTCCATTTTGAGGTAGTGGTAATTGTTGTGGATCACTATTCTGCTCTGTAATGCCAAGGCCTTTTCAAAATGTGTTGGGATTTCCTTTTTTAATGGAAATTCTCCTAAGAGTGACTGGAATTTTTCTGAACAGCTCATCTATGACAGTTTGAGTAGTCAGAATAAATTATTCAAATTGTGGTACGTGATCCATTCATATTCCCAGGTTGTCTATTTACCTTTGCCAATAAAGAGCTTCATTAGTTCCTCTAATTATTTCTTCCATATAGTTTTGCAACATCAAATGTTGTTTCAGTAGCGATGCTTTTTGATTGTCTTCTCAGTCCCAGTAAAGCAGTGCAAGAATCGGAGGATCTGATACATTTTAAGGCTTTTTAAAATCAGTTTTGCTCCAGGGAGATGATGGTTGTGATTGGTGCCCAGAGCTGCAATGTGCTTTCCAAGTGTTTTGGTATTGCTTTAATTTTGGGGTGTAAAGCAGAGCCCAAAGCAGGGTTGGTAAGTCTGGGCGTGGCTGCTCCAACCAGCTCCCAGGAAAGGTCAGCCTGGGTCTGTTGTCCCATGGCAATGATTCCCACAGAGCTGTCCCAGTTCTCAAAGCTCAGGTTTCCTCTCGTGCCATTAGCAAAGGTGTGACACTGATGTCAGAGAAAATGGATCTTCTGCTTCCTGAGGAATGGTCTTTCATGTGAATTCTTTATCAAACTACGCAGTTCTTACCCTGCAGCTCAGAATCCATTTGTCCTGACTCTCTCAGCACTGGTGAGCTCTCTGGGCAGGTGCTCTCTTTCCAAAATTCACAACTTTACTGGTTCTTGGATGGAGGACCTGCTCAGTCAGGACTCTGCTTTTTGGACCTGCTGGGGCTCTGCTGAGCCAACTCAGCTCTCAAAATTCACCTTTGCTCAGCTGAGTCCTGTGTAGGAATCCCAGACTGGTTTGTGTTTGAAGGGACCTTAACGCCCATCCAGTCCCACCATCTGCCATGTGCAGGGACACCTTCCACTATCCCAGGTGGCTCCAAGTCCTGTCCAGCCTGGCCTTGGGATCCAGGGGCAGCCACAGCTCCTCTGGGCACCCTGTGCCAGGATCTGCCCACCCTCCCAAGGAAGAGTTTCTTTCCAATATCCCATCTGAATGATTGGAGCCATGTCAGTTATTTTCCAAGTCCAGTTAACACCAGGAGACACATACATCAATGTGATGGGCCCCCCAAACTGTCTCCTTTTGTCTCTTTGTCAAAAGAATTCCCCACCTTCTCTTGTTGGGAAAGGAAGTGTTTGATTGAAATGGACAAAACTACACTAAAAATGAGACATGCCAAAGGGCTGTGGAAGTGCTGGAAGAGGGAAGGTTTGCATGCAAGTCCTGTTGCAGTACTTAGTGAGCAGGATGCAAAGAGTGGTGTCCAGGAAGAGGGTGGGCCTCTCCCTGCTTCCCTCTGGAGCACAGCAGGGATATAAAGAATTGATAGAAGATCCTGAAAGTGAGAAGCTGAGTCATTGTGGCATGTGTACAGGGCAGAAGTTCATCCTTGTGTTCAGGTGGAACTTCCTGAGCATCAGTTCCTGCCCATTCCTCTGGTGCCATTGCTGGGCCCCCAGAGCAGAGTCTGGTCCATGTCCAGAGAGGCTGTGGGGTTTCCTCCCTGGGGATATTCCAGACCCATTTGAACACAATGCTGTGCCCTGTGCTCTGGGATGGCCCTGCTGGAGCAGGGAGGTGGCACTGTGCTCCTTTCAGCCTGAGCCATCCTGAGATTCTGCATCTCTTTGGGAGGTGCCTGAGAATCTTGGGAAGTTTGTCCCCCAGGACAAAATTTCCATTACTTTTCTGAGATGCTTTCTGTAAGCCAGGCATGCTTTTGAAAAATTACTTCCTTCCAAGGAAACCTCACCTAAATTTCCATTTAAAGTGATGATATAACCCCAGTCTCTTTTCACACCTGGGTGAGCAGGTATGGCTTTACATTTCCCATTCCTCAACATGTGTCTGGATGTGGCACTGGGAGCATGGATCTGGACCAGGTGATTAATGAGCTGTCCTCAGTGTTTTCATAACCCTTCAAACTCTTCCCCAAAAAAGGGGGGAGGGGAAGGAGAAAACATGGGGGGAAAAATTTCTTTATAATGGTTATGTCCCAGCTTCCTTTAATTGCACTAATTTTATGTTGATCTTAAAATGGTGGATAACTGCTTAGTAATTCATGGATAATACGTTTCTCCCTCATATTCCCTGTGTTTTTAAGCAGATTCCTCCAAAACATCAGAGTTTTTCTCTTTATTCCAATTTTGAATCACTAATAAGAATCACACTTAAGTTATTGCTTGTTTTGAACAGCAGAGTGCTTGGAACAGTAAAATAATTCAAAAAATTGATGGATTTCAAAGCCCTACTTGGCTGAAACATAAATTACATTTGTTGGTTTATTTTGTTACACAGTCTCATGTGAAAGCTCCTTGTATCCTTTTAGATTTTCAAAGTCATGCTAATCAAGCCAAATGTTCTGCTCCATGGCTCTGAGAGATTTTTTCTCCTTTATTCAACTGTCATTTTTCATCATCACTCTGCTATTCCACATTTTTATCCTATTGACACAATTGTTTAGGAACATAGAGCCTGATTAAAATAAATCATTAAGTCTGGATCTCATGGCTATCTCTAAGTTATACCATTACCTCAATCCTAGGGATCATTTTCTCTTTCTGATAAACTCGTTTTTTTCTGGAGATGTTTGAGGTAGTTGTCTGGAGGGGCAAATTAACCCTTTTTGTTTAACCAAGGCCGAGTGATGATGCTACACTGGGATGAGGGCAGCCCCTGGGATCGATCCAGGCAGGGGATGAGCAGCTGGAGCAGCCCTGGAGAAGGACCTGGGGGTGCTGGGGGTGAGAGCTGGGACCCAGAACCACCCCCGTGCCCTGGGCTGAGCCCCAGTGTGAGCAGCAGGGGAGGGGGGGATTCTGCCCCTCTGTCCCTGTGCTCAGGTGAGACCCCACCTGCAGAGCTGCCCCAGCCCTGGGGCCCAGCACAGGAGGGACCTGGAGCTGCTGGAGAGAGTCATGGGGACGCCATGGAGCTGCCGTTCTGCTCTGCAGTGAGGCTAGGAGAGCTGGGGGTGCTCACCTGGAGAAGAGAAGGCTCCAGGGAGACCTCAGAGCCATTTCCAGTGCCTAAAGGGGCTCCAGGAGAGCTGGAGAGGGACTGGGGACAAGGGATGGAGGGACAGAATGCAGGGAATGGCTTCCCACTGCGAGAGGGCAGGGATAGATGAGATATTGGGAAGGAATTGTTCCCTGGGAGGGTGGGCAGGCCCTGGCACAGGGTGCCCAGAGCAGCTGTGGCTGCCCCTTCATCCCTGGAAGTGTCCAAGGCCAGGTTGGACTTTGGGGCTTGGAGCAGCCTGGGATAGTGGAAGGTGTCTCTGCCCATGGCAGGGGATGGAACTACATTATCTTTGAGTTCCTTTCCAACCTGAACCATTCCATGATTCCATGAATATTTTACCAAGTTTTTGCTGAAATATGTATTAGTTCTTTTCAGAAGAATAATTATACGTTGCTGCTACTAGGCATAAAATTTTATTTCTCAGGATGGTTTATGAGCCCAATGAAAAACCTGGCACATGTTGCTTCTGAAATGCACTGCTGAGCATTCATGTTGGGCCTATTATTTTGTCACTTTCACAACAGGTGAAGTTTAAAAAAGCAGTTCTGTGACAAATTATCTTCCATGCAAGGAATTAATAGTTTTTAGAAAGGGCATCCCTGAGGAAAGCAGCAGCAGGGAGAACCACGTCACTTTTCAAGTGTGTCTGTGTGTTTTGATAGTTTTTGTTTCTTTTACTTTTTTTTTTCTTTTTTCCTTGGTTATTAATGCCATTTCCCTTCACATGTAGCTCCACACCCTCTGTTTGATGCATCCAAGTCTTCCCAATAATTCGTCCCAGCATACAAAGGGCTGGGGGAGAGAATGCAGTGCTGGCCTGAGATGTGTCCCATGGGCTTTCTTCCCCTCTCTGGTGGAAAATCCTCAAGTCTGATGAGGAGAAGACAGCTCAGGGGCATCTTCTTGCTCTCCACAACTCCCTGACATGAGGGGACAGCCAGGGAGGGAACAGGGACAGGATATGGGGTAATTGCCTCAAGCTGTGCCTGTATTGAGGTTGGGTATTGGGAAAACTCCTCCCTGATTGTCCAGCCCCAGCACAGCTGTCCAGGGCAGTGGCAAATCCACCCATCCCCAGAGGAATGTCGCAGCTGCATGGATGTGACACTTGGGGACACGGGTTAGTGGTGGCCTTGGCGGTGCTGAGTTAAGGGTTCAACTCAAAGGTCTCAGAGGTATCTTCCAGCATTAATGATCTGTGATTTTCACCGGGTTGTTCCCTCTGTCAACACATTTGCGTCTCATTTGTTTACAAACAAAAATCTTACTGAGTCTCTTTGGGGATTCTTTTGAGAATGATGGTCCCTCACTGCAATTAGCTGTTGAATGTCCTAATTTCTTTCTAAATTCTGTGGCCTGTGAGTTGCTCTTCCTACCTGTCAAAGGTCACATTTTATCTATTTCCCTTTCCAGAATTACCTCTGCTTGCCCCACAGATCAGAGAATCCTGGGTAATTCCCTTCTGGATTTGTCTGAGTCTCCTGTGGTGTCTCCAGCCATGGAAATGTCCAAGGCCAGGTTGGGTGGGGCTTGGAGCAACCCGGGGTTATGGAAGGTGTCCATGGCAGGGGGTGGAACAAGAGGGGTGTCCTTTCCAACCCAAGCCACTCCATGATGTGGTGGCTGTATCTGAACAAGAGGCATATATCTAGCTCCAGATCCTTTAGCAGCTAATTTGAGGCAAAATTTGCATTATCTGTCTTTTAGGATTAGAATTAATGAGATTTTTGTAAACTATATCTCATCAGATAGTAAGAAGTTTCCCAGTGAAGGAAGGAAAGAGGGTCACCAAATGGTTGATGTTTATGGTGTAGTTTTCTACGTACTCATGTTCTCCCCCTTGGGTTTTTGTGGGAAAGAAAAGGTTTGGGGTTTTTTTGGCTTTCTAAATTAGGTAAATGAATGTTACTTATTTACTAAAGAATTTTCTGGTGTTTATTTTTTACCCTTGATGTTTTTATAATATACATTAAGCCTGTTGTCCCACAGAGCCTGTTTCTCTGTGGGACCTCACGGCCCCAGTGGGCTGTCAGCACTCATCTCTCCAACGGGAATGTCCTTGGAAGCATTCCTTCCCTTGCCTTGTCCTTGCCTTCCCTTGGCCATGAAGGATTGCACTTCATTTCTCCCACTTCTCTTGTAATAAAAGCAAAGCTCTGGTCTAAAAAATCTTATGTTTTCCCCAACATTCAGCTGTGTTCCACTGAATTTTTCCAGCCTGGGAATACCAGGATCTGCATTTCCCTCTAAGCTGTGTGTGCAGCAGGATGGGGGAGTTCTTTGCTGGGGATCCACAGGCTGGGCTCATCCTCCTGTGCTTGCTCCAGGCTTCTGGGAGGGATTTCCTGCTTCACCTCCACCTGCCATGAGATGCTGAGGGACTGCCCTGGGTTATAAAAACCCTTTCAAATCCCATCAGTATCAACTCATAATGTTTTAATGTGTTAAATTTTAACATGTTAAATGTGTTAAGCGACCATATGGGGTTTGTTTCATGCTTTTGTTCAGCATTAATGCTCCTGCCGAAGCCCCTCCAGGCACTTAATTAATCTCAGTGGCAAGAAAGCATTTCTTCTGAAGGTGTGCTGTTACCATGGGTGTTCATTCCTTCCACCTTTCTCACTGGGGGCTCTGGTTTTTAAGGATCTATGGCTGAGAGGAGCTGAAGGGGAAGGATATGCTGCTTTTCTTTGGTAGCGTAGTTTGAGGGTGGGCCTGAATGATGATGATGTCTATTAAAAAAATAAATAGAAGAGAACAAAAAAAAAACAAAAGAAAGGACAAAAAAAATTAAATAGAAAAGTTTGGTAACAGTGGCATGAAATACATATTTCCCTAAGAAGAATTCTTAGAATCATAAAATTCATAGGATCATTAAGATGGGGGAATGCCTCCTTGTTTAATCAGTGTTCTCACAGAGCTCTCAGATTATTGAGATGTTATTTTTCCCCCTTGGAATGTCATATGATACCAGTTAAAACAGCTTGCTGCTATTCCAGTTATTTTATTAACAACATCTCAGGCAAACCACAGGTTTTGATCTGTGAAACTCTGTGAAAGGCACTTATAAAGCACCTTTCTTTGCCCAGGCTCTGCCCCTGGAGCACAGGCTTTTTGTTCAGGTCCCTGGGGACCAGGGCTGGTTGGATATTAAGTGTTAAAGATCTGGCAGTGCTGTTTCTTGCCTGTTGTTAAGCTCTCTCATGCATTATTTATCAAACAGCAGGTGAAGACTTCAACCTTTTTATGATAATTGATAGTGGTTAGAATACAAGATTACAAACAGCTCCTGAGCACCAGTAAATGCCAGCACAGGAGGTGGATTGGCAGGACGTGTTTTTCATAGTTAATTCAAAATATATGAACCTTGTTGGGCCTCACTGGGTCAATGTGGAGGGGGTGAGGAGAAATAGGTGATAAAATTGTATATAAATAGCTTGTGTAGGGCACTGCCTGCTTTGTGCAGTGCTCATGCTAACTTCAGCGTGAGGTGACAGGACCAAAGACACCTTGTGTGGGCTCACAGCCTGTTCTGGATGATTTTTGTGCTTCCCTGGAACCCAGGATCCTCAGGGAGCTGTTCCCTCCATCACCTGGGGGGTTTAAGGTGGTTTTACTTGGGGTACAATTAGAAGTATCCCATAATAACCAGCTGCTCTGGGCACTTCCTTTGCTTGTGCCAGGTTTTGCCCAAGTCCTTGGCATGGTTGATGCCTGCTTGGAGTTCAGGTGTCAAAAAAGGGTGCTGGAAAGTTGTACTCCTGGTTTAGTAAGATTAAGCCCAACTTAAGTTAGTAAATTTTACCTGTTTATAACCAGACAAGGAATTGGGTGGTTGGGAAGTGTGAAATTTAGGATTTTTGCCTTTTAGTATCAACAGGCTTAAAAACGAAAGGAAACAGAAGCAAAAAAAAAACCACAAAAAAACCCCGTGAGCCGTTAATTCAGTTTGATAGAGCTGAAGCAGCTCCATATTGATGGCTCATTATTTTTAAATTGACTAAGGGTTTCCTTTCATTAATTCTTTATTCTGCAGACAGATGGGAAACGGTGGCTGCTTTTTTTCAAGGGCAATTTCACCCAACTGACAGCACATTGGAGCTTTGGGTTGGAATTTTTTTTACTGTTGAAATATGACATGGCATAGATTAAAAAAATAAAACAACAAAAGAGAAGATTCTTTTAATTAAAATGTGCTGCCTTGGTTTCGTTTAATTGTTTTTATAATTAGTGGCATGATCTCTGTTAATTTTCAGCTATCTGAAAACATGCCTGGTGGGTGTCAGATGTCTCTGCTGGATTAGTAAACATTAAAATACATTAAAACCACACATTTGCTCTGCCTTCAGTACTGATTTGCGCCGTCCTTCTCATTCAGCAGCCAGGCAGAGCCCTGAATATTTAGATATTGTTTTTATTAGGTCTAATTAGCATTTAAGAATAACGAGCATCCATGGAGTAGTTCTGTATATTCTGAGTTTTAGATGTTGGGCTAATTTTGGGTTTTGAGTGCTGTCTGTGAGGTTAAACCCAGAAAGGGAGAAGAAGGAAATAGCTGTGAGTCAAGCTAAGCCTCTCACCCTTCTCTGCCTCATCCCATCAAAGCCATCAGGGACTTAGGGAAGCAGAACACGCTTCCAGCTCCAGCCAGAATACAAACCTTGCTGTTAGGTGGGTGCAGGGATGAGCCTGAGAAGTGCAAAACGAAAAGTGCTGAATAAATTATCAAGTTGCTGCAACTTCACAATGTTTATTTTCCCAGTCATCACCATCATTGTTAATGAACAATCCCATCTCATTGTTGATACAGCACTTGAAAAGTTAAATGTCCCACTTCTAAAATAATATATTTGACTTTTAAAGGAAGTATCTCACCTTTAAAGGAAAATATCCCCCTTCTGAAAGAAAACTTGCCTTCCTTCTTCCTGTGAATCCAGGCAGTTTTTCCCCCGCAGCCTTTAGGCAGCACAAATCTGGGCATCTCATTCCTCAGTCTCTGCTTAATGAAATAGTAAAAGGGAGTTTCAGAGAATTTCTGATGAAATCAAAGGTTCTAGGATATAGTCATTGGACTGGACTCCTCTCCAAGGACTCGGATTAATTTGGCTTTCTGAGCTTTGGCCTAGAGGACCGTGCAGTGTTTCCCCCATTGCTCTGCTAATGCCAGGCACACCCTCATTATCCTGTGGTTACACACCCACACCCTGTGTCAGTGCTCCTGGACGATGTCCCACCTCCAGCAGGGATGGCAGGGATGTACAGGAGGAAAATTGGGCCTGTCATGAACTTCTATATTTACCCTGAGTATGTTCAAAGCCTGCAACTCTTTTAATCTCTAAAGGAAAGAGGGACTCTGCAGCATCTTGGTGGTGTCCAGTGTCCTTCCCAGTCAGGACACTGCATTGCCAAACCATTCCCAGACCTGGGTCTGTGTATTTACACGTGACTGATGCAGGGATTTCTTTCTGGTTGCATTTTGAGACCTCAGCTCACTCACTTTTAATCTATTTAATGTTCATCCAGTTTATTTTCATAGTTTCATAATCAGCTTATGTGATATGAGGCCATGGATATTTAAATTTGGGAAGTTGCACTCCCTCTGCTCTCCAGGCTTGTAATTTCATTACAAATAACCAATTTTATGTACTTTTTCCCCATTGTCCCATGTTAATAGGTGTATTATACTCCTGTAGCATGCATTTGGTCTCCCCTGTCTGTTTGCGTTGTTTTTCCTGGGATCAGCTTCCAACTGATGTGTGTATTAACTGGGATTAAAGAATGGCACAGTGTTTGCTTTCCCTGTTTCAGGACTGTTGCCAAGGGATCTGAGCACTCTTGGCTCTTCCACGAGACATCCACGTGCTGGGGCCAGAGGCACAGAACTGTCAACACTGGTTTGGCATGTACTCTGTTTCAGTGTCAGTAACCAGGGTTTCAGGAGCATCTTGTGGCTTAAATCACCTTTTCCTGCTGGAAAATTTATGTTTTTATAATCAGTGCTTCTGACCTTTCTGTCCTTTGGATAGAGATGTTCTGCTACACCAGCTCTGATTTTTGTCTGTCTATGAAACATAACAATGGAGGATCTTAGAGCTGCTTCCAGGGGCTTGACTTGGTCAGTCACAGGTTTCTCATCTGGTCTGTTGTTTCTGTGGGATTATCAATTGTCCCAGTGTGAGACAGAAAAACTCTGTCTCACACTGGGAGACCCCACCTGCAGAGCTGCCCCAGTCCTGGGGCCCAGCACAGGAGGGACCTGGAGCTGCTGGAGAGAGTCCAGGGGAGGCACCAGGATGATCAGAGGGATGGAGCAGCTCTGCTGGGAGGAAAGGCTGGGACAGCTGGCATTGTTCAGCCTGGAGAGAAGAAGCTTTGGGGTGACCTTGTAGTGGCCTTCCAGGGCCTGAAGGGGCTGCCAGGAAAGATGGAGAGGCACTTGGGACAAGGGTAGGAGTGCCAGGGCAAGGGGAAATGGCTTCCCAGTGCCAGAGGGCAGGGATAGATGGGATATTGGGAAGGGATTGTTCCCTGGCAGGGTGGGCAGGCCCTGGCACAGGGTGCCCAGAGCAGCTGGGGCTGCCCCTGGATCCCTGGAAGTGTCCAAGGCCAGGCTGGGCAGGGCTTGGAGCAGCCTGGGATAGTGGAAGGTGTCCCTGCCCATGGCAGGGGGTTGGTACTGGATGGGCTTTACGATTCTTTCCAACCCAAAGCTATGATTCTATGATCTCCTTTAATGTTCAGTGGCTTCTCTTTTTTGGAATGTTCACTTTGCTTCACCTGATCAAATGATTTGGATTTTTTTTTTTTTTTTTGGTTGATTTCTCCCTTGAGAGTTACGTGCCTGTGTAACCTTAAAATTAATGGGAAATATGTCTTAGTCTTTTGATGAAAGAAACTTAATTACCCTCCTATAACACTTTTTTTTTTTTTTTCTGTGAAGAACATCATGACAACTTTAGCAGATGTCATCATTCCCCTGTGGTGAGGCCTTGCTTCATCTCATTTATCCCCAGAAACCACTAACTGCAGCCAGTAATTTACAGTGGTGTTACATCTGATGGGAAGGAGGAACGAAACAGCCCCAGGGTCTGATCCAGGGGCTATCTGCCAGAGTATCCTGGCCAGGAGTGGGAAAATCCAGAGGAAGCAGGCAGGACAGTCAGTGGGTGTGATGGATGGAGCTGCAAACAGTGGCACAGAATGTATATCATGGGAAAACGTTTGAAGTGTGGTTTTAGGGTTTTCCTCAATGTTTTCCACTGGGGTTCTGGTTTGGTTTGGTGTTTTTTGTAAAAATGTTAAATGCTGGACTGGTGCTTTCACAGAATCTGATGGCAGTTTCAAGGTCCCGTGCCTGAGTAAGAATGGCTTTCTTGGAGCCCAGCATATTTCCATGATGGTCGAGTTGCCCACCCCAGGACATGTCTTATGTGCTGCCCCTGCAGAAGACTCTTCTTTCTTTTCTTCCATTAGATAGGAAGTGGCATCTCTTGGCACTGCATCAGCCAGAGTGACAGATGTTTGAGGTTCTGTCAGATTTGGGGTTCTTCCAAAGGTGGATTTTCCTGTTGCTGACAGAGGAGTCTTTCAAACACCTTCTAGTGCATTGTTTTTGTGATCCCCATGTTAATCAGCCTCTTTAGGAGCCTTGAGTTTATTTTGAGCAGAGGTGGATTTCCAGCTCTTAGGAAACAGCAAAATGAAGGATTGCTAGGGCTTGTTCTGCTCAGGAAGCAGCATGGGGTGGTACTCTTTTCCAAGGATTTGCAGCATTGATGTTGCCTCATTCCTTTATCCTTTGGGCTATTCTCAAAGCTTCAATAGGTGACTCCTTTGAGATTCTCTTCCTCATCCTGGGAGCAGTCCAGCCTGTGATGAAGATCAGATGTGATTTGAGGGTGCATCTTCTGTGGGGGCTTAAGGAAGAACTTCCCAGTCATCAGGGAAGGGACAACAAGGTACTCAAGTATGTTGATTCCTGATAAGACACTGCCCCATTTCCAGCCATGTTCATACAATTAATTTCCAATTGGAGACACAGAAAAACTCCTGGTTTTGGTTAGCAAGTCCTCAGTTGTGGTCATTCAATTAGTAACTGAATACCCAAAAGGGGCGGGGGGGAAAGCATGTGGCACATTTTTGATGTTAAAATATTTCCCCCATCATGATGGGGGGAAATAAGCAAAAAAGAGAACTTGGATTTTGAGTTCAAAGCAAGAGCATGAACATAGAAATGGACATTTTGCAGCTGAAATCAAGAGCTATGTCTGGAACTCAAAGGTGACAGATCATTAGGATGGCAGTAGGAAGTTGTTGGTGTTACAGCCTTTAAATCCCTTCTACGTGAAATGGCTCTTTCTGCCCTCTTTGAAAAAACTCCTCTTCCTTTCTGATCTGTACATACTTGAAGGCTGAGAGACCTTTGGGGTTTTTTTTTAATACTTGCAAGGACAAAGTTAATTCCCAGCTGTTTGTAATACAGTTCACCTTCTCTCCATTAATCTAAATCAATCAATTATCCTAACTTCCTTTATGAGAAATATTTATGCCTACTCAGAGCAGAATCAGTTAAAATTGATTGCATCATAATTGGATCCAGCATGAAATATTTTGTTTTTCCCCTGTAAGAGCATTGGGGAAAATGCTGTCTGTGGCAGTATTTAAATATCATTTCAGGTGGAGAGGAACAGTTTTGGAGCTGCTGCCTGTACTAGTTGTCTGAGTCCCTGTTCCTAGAGAAATGGGCTGGTTTGGCACAGAAGACTTATGTGCAAGCCTGAAAATGCTGCCTTTGTGTGACCTACACACTATTACTGCAGAGAACTGGGAATTACTGCTTGGAAGCTTTTTAGTCCGAGATTTGTCTGGTGGAAATATTCTCCTAGTGAATTGTGAGGGGTGTGGGACATGCTGGAATAAGTGTTACCTGTGAGATCTTCAAAACTACTGTTAATGAGCTCTCAAAAATCAGTGAGGCTGCTGAGGAGAGAGCCACCTTGTTGTCTGAGGAGATGCCTTATTGCTCTTTAACTCTCTGAAAGGAAGGTGGAACCAGATGGGGTCGATCTCTTCCCTCAGGAAACTGGAGATAGGACAAGAGGAAATGGCCTCAATTTGTGCCACAGGAGGCTCAGATTGCTTATTAAGGAAAATTTCTACACGTGGTCAAGCATTGGAATGGGCAGTTCAGAGAGGTGGTGGAGTCCCCATCCCTGGAAGTCTTAAAAAAACATGTGGATGTGGCACTTGAGGACATGGGTTAGTGGTGACAACAGTGGTGCTGGGCTGTTGGTTGGATTTGGGCATATTAAAGGTCTTTTCCAACCTTAAATATTTTTCCTTTCTCAGCTCTGTAAAGTTGCCACACAGTTATTGGCCAGCTTGATGGAGCTTAAAGATTACATGTGGTATGTTCCCACTGAAGTCTGTTTTCCCAGATAAAATAGGGTGAGAAGCAGGAGGTGAATAACCTGCTTAGCAGTGACTCCAGGATCCAAGGTTTTCATGGAGTTTCTTGTCTCCTTTTAGTAGCTGTTGTTTCAGATGAATTTCACTTCAGCCAAAATTGCATTTATGGTTAGAAGTCTGGAGGGAACCTGAGGAATGAATGGTTTCGACAAATGAGCAATTTGAGGGAATTCATCTTTTGTGGAGGAGATACAGGGATAGGGTAGAATCTGATTAACTTCAGGTAGAAAACAAGGAAGAAGCGCCTTGGGATGTAAGATTTTACTCCGATTAGACCAGCCAAGCAAGCAGACCAAGACAATATGCAGATTTTTGTACTAATGCTTGAAGTCTTGAAAACTCTAGCAGCGTGGTGAGATCTGTGTGCTCTGGACATCTGGAGTTCTTGTTGGAACAGATGCATCACAGATGTGCTGAAAGCAGGGAACTGATGGGATCTGTACAGTAGCAGCAAATGAAAGTAACAAGAGTTGTTTGCAGTAAAGCCCTAAAGGAGGCACAGATTTATAAAAGGAAAAGAATCACAGAGACCCAGACTGGTTTGGATTGGAAGGGATCTTAAAGCCATCTCATTCCACCCCCTGCCATGAGCAGGGACACCTTCCACTATCCTAGGTTGCTCCAAGCCTCATCCATCCCAGGCATGGGCCCCAGGATCGGGCAAAGAAGACAACGAGGCCTCTGGCTTCTCCTTAGGCAGAAGAGTCATGTCTGAAAGGGAGGAGTTGGATATTTGAGCCCTCCCTGCCAGTTGGGCAGCCAAGGCTTAATGTCCAGTTCAGATGGAAATTATTGATGTGCCATGTTTTAATACTGATTTTACGGAACTTTTTCATGGTGTCCTTGCAGAAGCAAATACTCAGTGAGGTGTGTATGGTAATAAGCAGTAGGAAAAGCTCTGGGTTTTGGGGTGACCTACTTGTGGCCATCCAGGACTTGAAGGAGCCAACAAGAAAGATGGAGAGGGAGTATTTTCAAGGGCTTGGAGTGCGAGGACAAGGGGGAATGGTTTCCCACTGCCAGAGGGCAGGGTTAGGTGGGATATTGGGAAGGAATTGTTCCCTGGGAGGCATAGGGTGTCCTGAGCAGCTGTGGATTGGAAGTGTCGAAGGCCAGGCTGGGCAGGATCAGAATCTGCCAGTAAAGAGGGGAAGCTTTGAGGTGATTGGAAGCTGATGGCTCCCTTAGACCTGTTAAATGCACCACACAAAAATATCTGCAGCCTCCTTGGAAAAAGTTAGAGAAGGAAGAAACCTGGAAGGAATAGAGGGAGAATCTACTCAGCTTGGAAAATAAATAAACCAACCCATGTTTAGGTTTGATGCTGCTGGGATGGATTTTAAAAGTATTTTTCAAGAAGAAAACTGTGAACTGTCAGAGGATGCAAATGTACTGAAATAAAACTGTAAGTAGGAACAGTTATAGTGCGTGGAAGTATGTATGGGAAATTTCTGCTAGGATTGAGCAGAATGTCACAGGAAATTTGTAGCAATAACAAGATAAAGTGAAATAATCATAGGTTCCATAGCCAGAACTGAGGATTTTACCAGATAAATGTATAAATCCAGGATAATTGTCCCGCAGAATGACCTGCCAGTCACTTCCTTACAGTAAAATCCATGCTTCTGGCAAGCTTCCTTCTTCCTTTCTGCCTGCCATGAAAATGAACTGGTTATTGGATCAAAACAACCACCCTGCTGTCTTTGGGGACAATGTGGGGAACTGCCACTGCTGTATTCAATTTTTTACTCTGAAAAAACAATGAGCAACTGGCTGTTAAATATATAAAATATTCAAGTGCCTACAGTGTCTTTTAACTTGACAAAGAGTACGGGGTTGGAATCATTAGCTGAGCCTCTGTGGGGGAATATTGGAATATGTGTTAGAGTTTGATTTTCTTTACTGTCTGGGCATTGTACAGTGGGTAAAATAACTGCATTTATGGGGCATTGGTGGATTCATTAATTGGAGAGCAAAGGTGCTCTACACACTTTACACCTGCTTATTTCCAGGCATTTCCCTGCAGTAAGCCCTGGCTACATTTTTCTAGTTGGATTCAAGCCCCAGGGTGATTCCTGTCAGGACAAAATTTGTGTTTTGCAAGATGGGTACCCCTGTACTAGAGCAAAAATAAGATTGTGGGAATTCAAGGCCAGGCTCGATGGGACTTGGAGCAAGCTTGGAAGGTGCCCCTGATCATGGCAGGGGGTGGAACTGGATGGAGTTTAAGGTACCTTCCAATCCCAACCCTCCTGGAATTGAAGTAAAATGTATTAATCATACTAACAATGAAAAGGAAAAAGTGAGAGAGGAATAAACCCCAAGTTTTACTAAAATGTCTTACTTCCCATGTTGTCTTAATGATTGCAAAACACAAATTGTTCTTTATAGGTATCATCTCCCAGCAAGCCTGGTAGAAATTCCCCTGGATAACAGAGTTGGCCACTCCAACTCTGACTCCAGGGTGACACTGCCACCAAATCTCCCCCTTTGCTTGGTCTTTCTTTTCATTATTTGTAATAAATGGCCTGGACTCAGAATAGCTCTGCTTCAGCCCAGGTTGCAGGAACAAAGTTGCTGTGGTATTTCAGCAGTTCTTTATTTCAATTAACATATTCAGGCATTCCTTGTTTCAGTTTACTCTAGCAGACGTCTCAGATAATGTGACTACCAGGCATGAACTGTGTTATAACTTCCTCATGTGCCATTCAGTCAAACTATGGAACTTTATTTGCCTAAATGTTGATTATTCTCCTCATTCCCAAACGTGTTTTTCAGGTCAGCTCTAAATTGAGCAAGTCCTTTTAGCTTTGCAGAGCTGATTGGAACTTTTCTGTCCAACATCTGCATGTGGAAGCAACTTTGTGCCCAAATCCCCAAAAGTCCATTAGGAAAATAGCTTTTCATGGCACATTATGAGTCCTAATCAACTACCAAGCTGTTTTCATTATTCGATATTTATTTGAATTTGTGTTTGAAGTATTACATCCAGTGCAGTGAAAAGTCAGCTTGGGAGGTTTTGGCCACTTCTTTTATCGCATCCCATCACTCTTTTCTGAAAATCAAGCTGACTGTGTTGTTCTAGATGATGATATCTTCCGAAGCTGGAGGCATGATTGCCTTCCATTACTAGGAAAATGTTTGGGAGTGAGGACACTGATATATCTTACAAGGAATAAAGCCTGTTCCTAGCTCCATTTGGGATATGACAGGTATCTGTCACCAGCGGCAGGGCTTGTGAATGCTTCAGCTGAAACCCATTTTTTATTTGCACTTCCCACCATTCAGTTGTTCTCTTGTGCTCTGAGGTGGAATTGCTGTCATTAAAGCTTCATTAAATGCTCACAGCAGAATTTTTTGGAGGTGTGCAAAGATCAGTTTGACTGTTGCAGTTCACTTCCATTTAATCAGACTTCAGGAAGAAAAATGATGAGGTCAGGAGGAAAGTGAGGGTTGGGATGCTGTAAGAACAGCAGTGATGGGAGAGGATGAGGTTGGGGGGCAACGGAGCATCAGCAGGAGTTGTCACCAAGAGGTCCAGGGTTGATGACCACAGTGGGAGCCCATAAAGAGGCCAGGAGCAGTCAGGGATACCATGGGAAGCCCAGGCGGGGACCTCAGTGGTGTTTCCATTGTGGACTCATTCCTGCTGGCCACTCCCTCAAATTGAGCTGTGTTCAATATCCCAAATCCCACAGATTCAACCATCCAGGAATGGCAAAGATGAAAGCTTAAAGTTAGGTGAGAGAGATCCATAATGCCTGTGGAAGGGAATGTAAAGAAGGAAGTTTAATGTGCTGGCATAGGGGGAGCACGGCCAGGAATGACACAACCAAATTGTCTTTGTACCCTCAGTATAGAGATAGAAGATGCAAAATCTTGAGCCTATGAAAATTTTCTGTTCCTACATCCTTTTGCTAATTATGTGTGTAGAGAGGAAGTGATTTCCACTGCCAGTTTCTAGCATGGCCCAGTCTTGGTGGATTGTGTGGGAAAAAGCCTGGAGAAAAGGAAGAAATTGGGAATTAGTCTGGAGCAAAGGAGGCTCAGGGCAACCTTCTGGCTCTGCACAACTCCCTGCCAGGAGGGGACAGCCAGGGGGGGTCGGGCTCTGCTGCCAGGGAACAGGGACAGGACAAGGGGAAACGGCCTCAAGCTGTGCCAGGGGAGGCTCAGCTTGGACACCAGGAGGAATTTCTCCATGGCAAGGGAGCTCAGGCCTTGGCAGGGGCTGCCCAGGGAGGTTTGGAGTGTCCATGCCTGGAGCTGTCCAGGGAAGGGCTGAACGTGGCACTCAGTGCTCTGGGCTGGGGACAAGGTGGGCATCAGGCACAGTTTGGACTTGGTGATCCTGGAGGGTTTTTCCAGCCTCAGTGATTCTGGGATTTTGTGTAAAGAGCCCCTTCCTCTCTCTGTCCATGCAGACCATCCCTGCAGCGCCTGGAGCAGAAGCTGAAATGGAACAGGATCAAACCAGATTTTAATGTATAATTTGTCTCACAAGCTAAACAAGAGGGATGGAACAAAGTTAGCACTCAATATTGAGTGTGGCTCATGTCTGGTCCCTGAGGTCAGCTCTTAATTTTCAGTAATGGAGTGGGTTTTTCCACAGTCAGATGCATCTCAACAAATCACCAGTTAGTTTTTCAGCCTTTCTATTTTATTGCAAGAATGTACTGGAAATGAGAGGACTCTTTATAACAGAAAGATAAAATGAAAAGGGAAAGGGTTTGAATGTCCAAGAGGAATTGCTACCAGCATTGTTTATTGGCCTGTTTAATGGGCTGTTATTGTGCCTCTCAAATGACACCAGATTTCCCTTGGGCTGCTCTGACCTCTTCAAGGAGAGTCTTATGCAAACTGAGAAAAAAATCAAACACTGTGTTTGGCAGCAACCTGTCAAAATGGAAACCAGCTCTGAATGTTCAGTAGTGACTGCCAGGGTTTGGCAAACTCATTTAGATGATGTGGCAGTGATGCGGCAGGAAAGAAAAGCTGGGGACCAGGGCAGCTTTAAGGCTGCCTCAGAAGATTAAAGGTTTTGGCTGAGTACTTTTCTCCTTTCACAGAATCCTGGAATGGTTTGATTTGGACGGGACCTTAAAGCCCATCCAGTGCCAGCCCCCACCATGGCCAGGGACACCTTCCTCTGTCCCAGGCTGCTCCAAGTCCCAAATCCAACCTGTCCTTGGACACTTCCAGGGATCCAGGGGCAGCCACAGCTGCTCTGGGCACCCTGTGCCAGGGCCTGCCCACCCTGCCAGGGAACAATGCCTTCCCAATATCCCATCCATCCCTGCCCTCTGCTAGTGGGAAGATAACTACCCCTTGGCCTGTCATTCCAGGCCCTTCTAATGAGTCTCTCTTCATGTTTTTTGTAGCCCCTTAAGGTCCTGGAAGGTCACAGTCTTGTCATCCTCATCTCTGTGTCACCTGCAACCCTCCTGAGGGTGCTCTCCATCCCTTTGTCTGTGTCATTAATGAAGATATTAATCAGAACTTGTCCCTCAAGGGACACCACTGTCACCCTGAGGCATTGGCCACTATTTTCCTCTCAGAAAAAGAACAGACTTCATTTTCTAAATTAGTTCCTGTTCTTGGTGTTTATTTTATGTACTTGGGAGGCAAGCGAGAGGGAAGGAGTGCAGTTTATTAAGAGCCAGTTTAATACACTGTACACCAGTGGCGTTTATGGAGAGAAACATTATAGATTTATGATACTGTTCCTGCAGTAAAGCCATCACAGAGGTGCTCTATCAGTGCATCTTTCTTAGTAGAGAAACTGCTCTGGGTTGGTGCCAGCTCCTTTCTCACGATTTCCTTCAGATTCCCCAGGTTTCCTGCATTTCCCAGGGCTGGTTTTGGGAATTGTTACTACCTCCCCAAAAAAAAGCCATAAACAAAAAGGTGAATTTATCAGGCTACTTAAAATTTTTAGGTCTTCTTTTGACACTGTAACAATATTTAAAAAGAAAATTATTAATAGACTTTTACAGGGCAAACAAACACTTCCTGTGGTATTAAATCTTACAAGAAAATATTTCCTATTTAAAGTTATAATTCTGCTCATCTACAAATATAAAACATCTGATTTTATTTCATGTCCAGCCTATTAAGCCTCACACATTTCAATAACACATTTTAGGTGCTTCCTCACATGGGATGGAGAACTGGTAATAGATGAGAGAGGTGTTTTTAAACAGTAAATTCTCTGAGCAGCTCCAAACTCATGTCTGAAAGGATCCAAATATTAAGCTTTCAAATTTTTCACAGGAAGCAGCCCCAGATGATTCAAAGGCTTCTTGATGCAAGTGGAAAGTATCTCAAACAACGGGAGATGGAGGCTGAAGTTACAGAAGGAGATGTTCTTTGGAGTGTGTAATTTCTGAAATATATTCACAAATCACTCTGGACAAGCTCCTCTGCCTGTCCTCTTCAACAGTAAATCAAAACTCACTATCCTTAGGCACTTTGCCAGGAGAAAAGACAGGAGGAACAGGGATGTCACACAAACATGTCACTGCTCCACCTCAGAGTGCAAAATGGAGGGTGGTTCTCACCTCTGTGTGCTGAAAAACTGGTTAATGGGAAAGGATCCAGTAAAAGAAAAAGGAAATGTCAGTGTATAACTAACACTACACAGTGCTATGGTGAGTGATCTGAATTGGGCTGAATATGGAAAAGCTGAACAGGACCTCACCTGATCCCTCTGGCTGAGCATTGCCAGCAGGGCTGAGTATGGGATATGGAAGGCAGAGTTAGAATCATAGGATAGAATCCCAGAATGGTTTGGGTTGAAGAGACCTTAAATACCATCCAGTGCCACCCCTGCCATGGGCAGGGGCACCTTTCACTATCCCAGGCTGCTCCAAGTTCCAGTGTCCAACCTGGCCTTGGACACTTTCAGGGATCCAGGGGCAACCACAGATTCTTTGGGCACCCTGTGCCAGGGCCCCACCATCTTCAAAGGGAAGAATACAGTCCAGCCTACAATTCATTTAAAACCTTAAACCATTCTGGTTCCATGGGAAAAATGGGGAAAATTTCAGCAGGTGATGCCAGGTACTGACCTCAGCTACCAGTGACTGAGTGATGAGGCCTGGAAGCAATCTGGCTGCTGATGCCAAAATTTTAATTACAGAATCCCAGAAATGTTTGGGCTGGAAGGGATCAAGATCACCTCGTTCCAACCCATATGCGACAGGCAGGAAATTCCTGGTTTCCACTGGATTGTTGTTAGCTCTGAGCCCCTATGGACAAATCTGTACTGGTGAATTAAGCAGCACCAGGGTCTTTTCTGTGTCTCTGAAGCCAACTGGCGTGAGTTGAGCGTGTCTGTTCAATTAACACCCTTGGCCTCTATTAAGATCTGTTTAGTGAGAGATGCCTCTGCCCGAATTAAGGTGCAAATGAGTCCATGTGCTAAAGTCAATAATATGGAATTTATGCAGTAACTAATGTGAGATAGAGAGATAGGAAGGAATAGAAAAGAGAGGAGAGAGGGACAGATCCAACAGAAGATTGTCACCATCCCTGGATCCAGTGCTGTCCTGCTGGTCTTCATCCTGGGTTTCTCAATGGTAAAGGGTCCCAAATCCTCTGGAACTTCTCCCTGTTTATACACTTTAGCAAGCAAGGAATTCACAGAATTCACACAATCACTGGGTTGGAAGAGACCTTCAAGTTTATCAAGTCCAACCCATGCCCTAACACCTCAATTAAACCATAGCACCAAGTGCCACATCCAGTCTTTTTTTAAACAC
>NC_031775.1:3210192-3262928 GCF_001522545.3 Parus major | reverse complement strand
TATCACTCTTTCTGTGAAAAACCTTTTCCTAATATCCAACCCTTGGCACAGCTTAAGGCTGTGTCCTCTCAGTCTGTTGGTTTCTGCCTGGAGAAAGAGACCGACCCCCACCTGACTGCAACCTCCTTTCAGGGAGTTGTAGAGAGTGATGAGGTCACCTCTGAGTCTCCTTTTCTCCAGGCTAAACAACCCCAGCTCCCTCAGCCATTCCTCATAGGACTTGTGTTCCAAGCCCCTCACCAGCCTCATTGCCTCCTCTGGACATGCTCAAGCATCTCAACATCTTTCCCAAACTGAGGGGCCAGGACTGGACACAGCACTCCAGCTGTGGCCTCACCAGTGCTGAGTACAGGGGAAGAATGACCTCCCTGCTCCTGCTGGCTGCACCATTCCTGATCCAGGCCAGGTACCATTGGCCTTCTTGGCCACCAGGGCACACTGCTGGCTCATGTTCAGCCGGCTGTCAAACAGCACCCCCAGGTCCCTTTCTGCACTGTCCAGCCACACCACCCCCAGCCTATAGCACTGCAAGGAGTTACTGTGGCCAAAAGGAGGACTTGGCACTTGGACTTGTTAAATTTCATCCCATTGGACTCTGCCCATCCATCCAACCATTCCAGGTCTCTCTGCAGAGCCATCCTCCCTTCCAACAGACCGACACATGCTCCCAGCTTAGTGTTGTCTGCAAATTTACTAATGAAGGACTCAATACCCTCATCCATGTCATCAATAAAAATACTGATCAGGACTGGCCCCAGCACAGACCCCTGAGGGACACCACTGGTGACTGGCTGCCAGCTGGATGCAGCACCGTTCACCAGCACTCTCTGGGCCTGGCCATCCGGCCAGTTCTTAACCAGCAAAGAGTTCTCCTGTCCAAGCCACGGGCTACCAGTTTTTTTGTGAAGTAATGCTCATGGGCATCACAGGTCTCTTACACTTGTTTCTAATGCTAATTAGTGCCAGCTCAGACTTTCTTTTCTTTTGGATTGGTGATTTCTGGGATTGGTGGTCACAATTCCCTGCTAGAATTCCCTTTTCCCCCCAGGCAGAGCTGCTGCATTGGCTTTCCTTGTGTCTCATAAATTCTGCCTTTTTCATGTTCATTCTCAGCAATCCCTTCTCCCCAGCTTTGTTAACCTCCTCTCAAGCCTGGGATAACACCCAGACGATTGTTTCACCTTGGTCTTATCTCAAGCTCCTGCTGTGGGGTTTCTCTGTGTTTCATGTTCCAGGTATCCACAGAGGAATGTTCTGGGGGGATTGGTGGTTGCTGGTGGTGGCAGCTGCCATCTGTCCCTAACCTGGGGTGAGCTTTGGGTGATGTGTGTGACAGTTGCTTCTCTACACACTTTGCCACAGTGGGAACTTTTCTGGGGATGGATTTCCCAGTATGTGCCAACCGGATCTCACCTTCACCAGGCCTGGAGTTAACTCCATCCTGTTACTCTCTTCTGTCCTTATCACATGGATTTACCAGTGCTTGAGACAGGCAACTGTTCTCTTTAATCCTCTAAAACCAGTACTAACACCCAAACCTGGGTGGTGGCCCCTCCCAAGCTGTTATTTAGGCAAGGACCAAAAGTGTCCTGGAGTCTGGAAAGCAGGGCAGATCTTCCTGCCTCTTCCTCCCTTTTGCTGTTGTCAGAGTAATTTGGCTTTCAGTAATTTGCTTGGCAAATAAACACAATGCTTCATTAGCATTTGAGATACTTATTTTCATCCTTGTTAGATACCAGGCACTTACAAAGCAACTTGACATGTATTTTAGTTTTTTCTATGCAAACGGGGAACTCGTACAACAAAATAAAGGAGATGCAAATGATCTGTTGCTAAACTTGACAGGGTTTTTCATTTAATATCGTTAGGCTCCATGCTCCTATTTTCAATTTGCTCTGAAATCTGCTTATACTGCTGTTTACTATTCCTGTCGAAACCAAGGAAGGGAGTACAGGATGTGTTCAGGAACGACACAGCCCGGGAAATGCTGAGAGAAAGAATCAACTGCACAAATAATTTGCTGTTTACAGTGTCTTAATGAAATTGCTCAGTGTAAAGATAAAAGCCTTGGGCTTGAGAGAGCATCTGAAAGCTTCATTCAGTTCCTGACATTCTTTAGGTCTTCTATTGGAAGGTCTTGTTTTGGATGGTGGTATGTTTAAGAAATTTATCAAAAAACATAGTTGCTTTTGTTTTCGTGGTACAGAAGATGAGCCTGCCCCTGTGGGCAGCCCTGGAGGCAGCTCTGGAGTGCTGTGTCCAGCTCTGGCTCCTCAGCACAGCAGGGCCAGGGAGCTCCTGGAGCGGGGCCAGCGGAGGCTGCGCAGCTGAGGAAGGGCCTGGAGCATCTCGGTGCCCAGGAAAGGCTGAGGGAGCTGGGGCTGCTCAGCCTGGAGAGGAGCCCCAGCTGAGAGGGGCCCTCAGGCCTGGCTGGCCCTGGCTGCAGGGAGGGCTCCCAGCAGGGCCCAGCCTCTGCTCCGGGGGCCCAGCAATGGCACCAGAGCCACGGGCAGGGCCTGATGGCAGCAATTCCCCCTGGCCAGGAGGCACAACTTCTTCCCTGGGCAGTGCCCAGCCCTGAACACATTGGCCAGAGAGGCTGTGGGCTCTCCCCATGAAAGATTATAAGTCAATTAGATGCAGAACAAAACATTTAGGAGGCATAATAGTTGCCAATTACTCCCAGTTTTCTGTGTGACTCTCAGATTAGTTCTACTTCCAAGAATTGTTAATTCTCTATTTCTTGTCTCTTCTTTTGTAGGTTTTCTGTGAAAAGCCATATTAAATGTACTTCCCCCTCCAAGAGAGCTGGAGAGGGACTTGGGAGAAAGTCCCAAGTTCCAGGACACAGGGAATGGCTTCCCAGTGCCAGAGGGCAGGGATAGATGGGATATTGGGAAGGAATTGTTCTCTGGGAGGGTGGTGAGGCCACAGAGTGCCCAGAGAAGCTGTTTTTTTCAGTGATTGAGACATCAGTCCAGCACCACCATGTTCACCATTAACCCAGGTCCTCAAATTTTTTGAATGCTTCCCAGAACGGTGAATTCATCACTTCCCTGGGCAGCCCATTCCAATGCTTGAGAACCCTTTCTGTGTAGGAATTTTCCCTTATATCTGATCTAAACTTCCCCTGGTTCAACCTGAGGCCATTTCCTTTCACCCTTGTTACCTGGGCAAAGAGACTGCCACTCACTTCCATGTCCATTTTCATTTCCACAGGGCAATAGAACAGCACAAATTTAGTTAATCACATCTAATATTCTTTCTAATTCAGATTTTATTTTTTAAGGTGAAGGTGAAGTGAAACACTGTGAGTTCTTAGCAACCTCCTCCAAATGTTTGGTTTCAGTTCCTTCAACTTTTTCTTTATGCTGAGAACTGTTCAAAGAGCTTTTGGTGAGGGTGATTTCCCTGTGGAAAAGGAGCAGGTCTGGCTGAAGGGGGAAATTAAATCAATCATAGTTTGCAAGTCAGATGACAAGTTTAAAAACGTGATCCTCAGGTAACACTTTGAAACTGGTTATGTCCTTGCTGCTTCCCTAACAGCCAGGTCAGGGAAGTGTGAAATAATTGACTGGCTCTGGAGAACAACGTGGCTTTTACAGGTTTGCTTTTTCCCCTGATAACTACAAAACTGCTGCTTAAAATTGGTTTTTGATGGTAGCACTTTAGTGGCATTAGGGACTTGGGATTTGAGTTAGGAGGAATCACATAATCGTGGAGTGGTTTGGGTTGGAAGGGACATTAAAGAACTCATCCTTGTTCCACCGCCTGAAGTGGGCAGTGCCACCTTCCACTAGATCAGGTTGTTCCAATCTGTCCTTGAATACCTCCAGAGATAGGAAAGTGTGGAGAAGAAGGCAGTGCTTGATTGCTAAGGACTGCTTAGAAAAAGCCTTTCAAAGTGGAAAATAAAATTCTTTGAGGACAGATGTAGTGCCAAGTATTCCTGATTTTCCTTTGTTTCTATTGGGATACCTTCAAACACAGCCAGGAGCTGCACTCTTGACAATAAATCTGCCCCACCTTGTGTGTTTTAGTGGAATGGGGAAAAATAGGATGGAAGTATGTCAGACTGTTGTTTGTATCAGCTCTGGCCTCTGTAATCCATCACTCTGCTTGCTCCCAAAATCTCCTAATCTGGGATTCTGCTCCCAAATCTGGTATGATCCTCACTCAGCCACTCTCTTGTCAGTTGTTTGGAATTCTGACTCCTTGGCAGCAGTGTGACCAGAGGCTGATGCACAGTTGTAGGTTACAAAGGGTTCTGTAGAATTCTGTGGATAACAAAGGCCTTTTTTACACTTTTTAGTTCTGTGATAAAGCAATTCTCAGGAAAAGAAAGGATTTTCTCTCCCATGAATGAAGATGTTTCGCTGTTCTCATAGAAGGTGAAATAGATAAGAAATTGTGCATGTTCCTCAATCTGTTATAAAATCCAGCATGTACTTCCTCTGTAGTGCTCCACTCCTCACCTCAAGGATTCCTTTGCCTCTGGGCAAAAATAGGAGGGATCTCACAGCAGGAATATTATAAGGTTGAATTATTGCTTAACAAGGCTTTTATCTAAATTTAGTTGAAGATAGAAATTTTTGCCTGGAATAATATTTTTGTTTGATGAATCCAGGGTGGCACCAGGATGATCAGAGGGATGGAGCAGCTCTGCTGGGAGGAAAGGCTGGGATGGCTGGGGTTGTTCAGCCTGGAGAGGAGAAGCTTTGGGGTGACTGAATTGTGGCCTTCCAGGGCCTGAAGAAGCCAACAAAAAACATGGAGAGAGACTCTTTCCAAGAGGCTGGAGTGCAAGAAAGAGAGGGAATGGAATCCTGCTGCCAGAGGGAAGGGATAGATGGGATATTGGGAAGGAATTGTTCCCTGTGAGGGTGGGCAGGCCCTGGCACAGGGTGCCCAGAGAAGTTGTGACTGCCCCTGGATCCCTGGAAGTGTCCATGGCCAAGTTGGACGAGGCTTGGAGCAGCCCGGGATAGTGGAATGAGTAATAGAAGAAGAACTTTAAATATGTTCTCTTTCAGTCCAGGCCATTCTGTGATTCCAGGATTCTGTGTTCACTGGGGGTCCATCTCTACATTTCCCCCGCATTCCCTTTTTCATTCCCTTTTCCAGAGCCTCAGGTTACAGTGTCAGCACCTTTCCAACATCTGGAAACAACTGGGAGATTGGATCCAACCTCAGACTAAACACACTAGGGCACAAGTTTGGAAAATAAGTTTTAGTGGCTCTGCCTTTGGGGTGCACCAAGAAAATCCAGGCCTGCTGGCAATGCTCTTCTTTTTTTTCTCCAGGGATACTTTCCTGCAGGAAAACCAGTGTGAGCAGATAAAGATGATGGAAAAAAACATCAGTAAATTGTCCTTCTTTTGCCTCTTTTATAAGAAAAAGCTGCATGTAGTGCACAGAAGATGTCAAGGAAATATTAAAAACAATTATGCACAACCATGAGCAATGTTTAGACAAGCTCTGCTAATTTTAATAATTCAGGGTTAGAGCACAGCAGTGCAGGCTCCTGCTGCTCCTCTCCGAATGGTTTGCAAACAGACCCCAGGATGGCTCCAAATTAAGGTGAAAACATTCAAGTCATTTAATTCACACCTTTAGAAACCACTGCTGATCACAGTGCTCCCAAAAATCTGCTCAATCTGATTAATTATTTAAGAGTCCTTGTGTGTTTAAAGTGTAAATCGGACTTATCTAAACAGAGAGCAAATAAACCTCATTGTTGTTGATTGGCTTGGGAAGTGGCTCAAGGAACTGGCAAGAAAACAGGATTTACAAAACCAGTTTTAAGTATTTATTTGAGACCTGACACAGCCCCAAACTGTGCCCAGGACCTCCAAAGGCAGTCACCTGGATACGTAGGGTGAGAAGGAAGTGTGATTCATCTGGATAAAAATTTCCATCAGAATTTCCCTGGCCAAGGCCATGCCCCACTCACATTTCCTGCCTCCTCATTATCAATCTTGTATTGAGATATGAATCCCTCCCATTCCTCAGTCCCAGGGATGGATTTAAGGTTAATTCTGAAAGATGGACTTCTCTTCTGAGACGCAAACCCAGCAAAGCTTGGCATCTCCTAAGTGGCATAAAACTGGATTTCAAAAGATGTAATTTTTCTAGAATCAGAATGAAAATTAAGTATTTGTCCATTTTCTGTTGAATGGGAATGGAAATATGGTGCCCACAGGAAAATGTGAATGAACTGGAGCAATCAGGGTCTCCAATTCATGGGGATCTTGTGCATAGAGGACCATCAAGGAAGAGGCACCAAAGGCCCTTGGTCATACAACCCTCTTCCAAGATCCTGGGCTTATCTGTAGGAAAAGAACCAAGAACCTTCATTGCTCGAACTTTCTCCCTACACTGAGTTTTGGGGATTTGCAGGTTCTTCCATTTAGCAGGAGAGCCCTACAAGCCTGTAGCCCTTCCCTGGTCACCTTGTTGCAGAGCTCAGAAGCCATGGGCTCACCCTCAGGGATTTTTGAGTCACATTTGGCATTTGAGGTGGTTGGAGGTGACACCAATACTGGTGTCAGCTCGGGCTGCTCCCTATTTTTGGGGTGTGTAGGCACCCAGAGCCTGCCCTTGCCTTCCCAACAACCACTAACATACCAAAGGAGGCAGATCTCTGTCTGATGAAAACCAGTTTGTATTGCTGCACATTTGTCAAACCTGACAGGGAGTATTCCCAAGGACTTAAAAACAGTGCTATCAGAAAGTTATCCATCAGGGATCTTAGGAGGGAATGGAAGGACTGCAAACACCAGTGATATCACACAGTCTGCAGTTGCCTCCAAACTAAATCTCTGCAGTGGGCACTGATTTCAACCCTGTTTTCAGCAGCAGTATTTTTGGGAGCTGTTGTTTTTGACCTCTGGGTGTGAATTTCTGTCCCATGTAAGGACTGGTCATTGTACATTTTGCAGGTTCTGGGGGTTGCAATTTCTGGTTTAAATTGCCCCATTGGGACTCAGTGAAGCAATGGTTTCAGTGCATTCAACCCACGTATTTGAGGAAAAGTTTAGGAAAATAAATCCCAAAGTTAGCCAAAGTACATTTAAAGGAAAGTGCTTGGGCTTTTGTGTTGAGCAGATTTGAGTTAGATGAACAAAAATAAACTGAATAAAATTGGATTTGCTTTGGCTTGGGACCTATTTAGCAGACAAAGAACAAATACAGCATTTATTAACAAGTCTCAATAAAATAAACCAGGTCTGAAATAGAACTGAGATTGAGTTTGTGATAATATATTTAAATGAGAAATCTTGGATATCCCTGAGACCGTGGCTCCTTTTAAGTGCAAATCATTCTGGTTGCAGGTACCAAGTTCCATAATCAATGTACATAATTAGAGGATTTGTGTTCCCAGGAGCTCAGCCCTGCCTAGGAATATTCACAAACTTTGTTAAATACATATTTTTTCACCAAAATACCAAAATAAACTCCAGTTTTCATCAGGGCAAGGTGTAAGGAACTTAGTTTCAGAAGTGGGAAAACTCTCGGGGTGAAAAGAGGCAGTAGAACTGGGTGCTGTGACAGGAACCATCCCTTGCTTTGGGAATGTCATCCCATAAAGTAGGATTGTGTAAAGTTTCATTATTCCAAGCTCTGTTATGCTCCAACGTTTCCCTGTACTGGTTCTCCCTCATCTTTTGAGTGTTTCCTTCCCCAGTGTTCCACAATATATTGGTTGAAGGTTGGATTTGATGATCTCAGGGGTCTTTGCCAACCTTAATGATTCCATGTGGATGGAAGTAAAACTTGCTGAGGTTTCTGCTCTGTCTCAAAATATCAGTACCATAGAATAAAAACCCATCCATCCATTCAGCTGGACACAAGATGTTTTCCTCAGGAGTTTTTGGCTGGTATTTGAAGACATCCAGTGCTGAAGGTCCCCTCTTTTTAGAGTTTCATAGTTGTTCCTGGATTTTCATGAGCTAGATGTTTGCATCTTATCCCAATGCCTGAATCCAGTGCTACCAACCCTGAGCCCTTTCCAGTCTCTGGCCAGTTTGGGTGTTCATTTGCATTACTTTCCGGTGAGGACACAAACCTGGGTTTGTTCCTGGCTTTGCTGCACAACAGCATTTTTCTTCTTCACTTGGACTTGAGTCATTCTGAAAGCATTTTCCCTCATTGTCTGACCTTGATGAAATGCAGGGATGACTCCTGGGATCATTCCCTGTGATCATTCCCTAGGATTATCCAGGGATGATGCTGGTTTTTTGTTTCTCAAAAAGGAGTTTGTCTATGTAGAGGGAAAAATCACAGGAAGCTTCCTGGTAATGATGTGCTTATAGACTCATGGAATCTCCTGATTTGGAAGACTCCCACAAGGATCATCCAGTCCCACACTTGGCGCTGCCCAGAACACCCCAACAATCCCACCTAAAGTGTTGTCCAAATGCTTCTGAAGCTCTGGCAGCCTGGTCTGTGCCCCAGCCCCCTCTGGGTGGTCAAGCTCTCTTGACCAAAGGCTGTGACACTGGAGGAAGTTTCCATAATTCCTGAAACTCCCTCCCTGGAAAGACTGACTCAGAGTGGTTGTGTTGAGCCTGTTTATACAGAACCTTGTTGTTGTTATGTCCTAAAAATTCTAAATCACCCTCAAGAGTGGCTGTTGCCAAAGTCTTCTGGGAGGGGAAGCAAGAAACAAAGGGAAGGCTGGAACAGCGTGGAGAGGTTTTATCTCACCACTGACTGTGGGATGTGCATTTTTATTACTTCTCTGCTGTCTGGTACAAAGAAGCATATTTTCTTCTTCAAATGTTCCCAGAGATTTTAGCCTGTGTTTTTGTTTTTGTTTTTGTTTTTTTTTTTAATTGAGAGCCTTTTCATTGTGTATGGGGTGCTTTATAAAGTACCAGTTTTGTTCATGGCCACTTTTGTGTCTGGTGGTGAGAGCACCAACCTGAGGATGTTTTTTACCAAGAGCCAGCAATTTTTGTGTAGGTAAATGGACAATCTTATGTCAGCCTTATTAATCTGTTTCTGGTCCCATTGGCTAAACTAGAAACCAAAAGAAAAACCCTTTCTCAAAGTTTTATTTGAGGGGTTGTTTTACCTGTGGGGTTGCCAAGGGACTCGACCAATCAATACCAATATTGAGCATCTTCCAACTGATCAATTTTTATCCATTTAGTTTCTGTCATCTGTTGCACCTTGTTATAACAAGAGGTCTGTAAGGCCTTATCACCAGCCTGCTGGGCTGATGAGCAGGGTTAATGTCTCTGCCTTCTCAGTGTGTGAGCTTTTAAAACCTCTTGAAGAAGAGCCTGTGTGGTTTGCAAGAGCCTCAAACATCTTTTTTTTCCTCACCTGCAAAGCCAGTAAGAGCATGATCAAGGTTATTCTGGAGCCAACGAGCTTGTGGACAAGGGAGCTGGAATTCAATTTCCAATCTGGATCTGTCCTGAGCGCCCAGGACACCAGGCTAGGTGGGTCTTTGGGTAGACCTTGGGCATGTATTTGCATATGCAATAGATGCTTTTATTTTAATTATGAACCAGGATGCAATATTTTCATCCTAAAAGCAATCCTTTGTAAATTATGTTTTACAGATCTTAGATTTTGAGTAGCAATTGAGTGTAAACAGGTTTTGGAGAGAGGGTTGTTTCCCTTCTGTATCATTCAGTGTTAGAACACATTCAAAGGAGTTTGGAAATGTTAAGGAAAATAGGAAATATTTCCAGTAGGAGAAGTTTTTGAAGACTGAAATATAGAAAATGATCCCTTGGAGGGGGAACCTCAGTTCTGTCATCTCCTTTAGATTCATTTTGCTTTTCCACTTGAAATGTAGACTATTGCTGGACATCTCAAGACTTTGCAGGCCACAGCCCAATACCATAAGTACATTTCTGTGTCGCAAAAATAGGTCTTAATGCAGAGAAAAGCCTTGTATGATGTTTGGAGGCTTTCCAACTACATTGGTCCCTTCCAACCCAAACCACTTCATGATTCAATAAGGTTTATTCCCTGACAGTCATAATTTCCTTACGCTTAAAAAGAGGTCTCTGCCAATACATTCAACTAAAATAATCCCAGGATATGTCAAAATCATTCAGGAAGTGACTCCTCATTGAGCACTGCCAGGCTCCTGTCTTCAGCAGAGCATAACCAGCAGATCCTACATTTTTTGGTTTTTCACATGAGTCCAATGCCCTTCCCACTGAATGTTCACCAGATAGTGAGCTCTGAAATCAAAACTTTCCCTTTTATTTCAGCCGAATGAAGGCTTTCAGCTCCTGGATTCCTCTCAGGGAAGTAATGTGGTGTGCAGCAATTGTTGAAATACTTAGAACATTTTATAGTTTTTCATTTTGTTGTTCTGTTTTGCAGCCATTTTTGAATAATTGCAACAAGCTCAGAAAAATTATGTTCCCTCTGACAACATCTTTCACAAACATCTTTCCTCTCTTGTCCAGCCTGTTGGATTCTGGCTGGCTTTTTTAGCCAACGGCTTCCTTGACTTTGATTCCTTGAAGTTTATCCTGTACTAATCCCTTGGAAATCTGTATGGTTGTTCCAGAAGATGCCTCAGGCATCAGTCAGGCTTCAGGGCAGGCGGAGAAGCAGTCAGATTGCGTGGTCTCCATGGAAGATGGAAAGCTGTTCTTAAAATCTGCTTGTGGTGATGGGCAATTGTCCTAGTTTAGGGCAAATTTGGGAGAAAAACTCCAAATGGGAGTTCCCCCAGGAAAACAAAATTCAAACGACCCCCTCCCCCCAACTGGTCCGGGAAAAAAATTTCCTTGGAGAGAAGTGGAAAAAGCTGTTTATTTAACAGAAATTGAATTATATTAAACAATAAAACCTCTCGCTGTTTGACGGGATGGCAAATCTAGGAAGAAAAGTCCTTTTCATGTGGTGTAGCTCGGCTCGCTCAGGTTCTTATCAGTCCCTCCGGCACTGGAAAGCGCCGAGGCCCAGGCCCCGGTGGGTCACAGGCGTGAGCTCCCGGGGTTTGGCTGGGTGTTCAGTCCAGAGCAGGTTTGCACAGATCCAGGAAAAAGGGGAAAAAAGGTCCAGGGAACTCCTCTGCCTCAGCTAGCTAAAACTAACTAAAAGCCAAAGAGAACTCTGTCCCGCTGTCTGTCCATGCTGCAGACACCACAGTCCAGGAGCAGGATGTGTGGGAGTGATCTTTTCTTTCAACACAAACTGCACACTTCTTCTTCCGCCCCCTTCGCTCTCAGAGCCAGTCTTAAAGGTGCAGAAATGAATATATAACATAAACCAGGAGATTGGGGATACCAGTATCATAAAGTCACCCCAGGACAGCAATAAAAATTTCCCATCAGTATTTTTTTTTTTTTAATTAGCCAGGAAAAATATCCCTGATGATAGTGCTGGGTATCCTTTAATCCTTTCCAGTGGCTTGTGCACAAAGGATGGAAAGGCAGACCCAGAGCAGAACCCATCCCCTGGACTGGCCCTGTTGAGGGACCTCAAGGGCTGGGTCCAGTTCTGGGCCCTGAGAGCCCAGAGAGCCCTGGAGGGGCTGGAGCGTGTCCAGGGCAGGGGACACACTGTCCAGAGCTGGGGAAGGGGCTGGAGCCCCAGGAGCAGCTGAGGGAGCTGGGAAAGGGGCTCAGCCTGGAGCAAAGGAGGCTCAGGGCAACCTTCTGGCTCTGCACAACTCCCTGACAAGGAGGGGACAGCCAGGGGGGGTCGGGCTCTGCTGCCAGGGAACAGGGACAGGACAAGGGGAAACGGCCTCAAGCTGTGCCAGAGGAGGCTCAGCTTGGACACCAGGAGGAATTTCTCCATGGCAAGGGAGCTCAGGCCTTGGCAGGGGCTGCCCAGGGAGGTTTGGAGTCCCCATGCCTGGAGGTGTCCAGGGAAGGGCTGGATGTGGCACTCAGTGCTCTGGGCTGGGGACAAGGTGGGGATCAGACACAGCTTGGACTCCATGGGCTGGGAAGGATTTTCCAGCCTCAGTGATCCTGTGATTCTGTGATTGAGTTTTCACTTGTGTGAAAAAAAATTGCAAAGCAGATATTCTGTGAACTCATGTATCAGTGAGTTACAAATAACTCCAGACTGGTTTGCTTTAGTGCTGCCATTTATGGAAAAACTGGTGATGCAGATGCATCAGATTTATCATTAGGAGGTTCCCTCCCTGGCATTTTAGGCAGGATGTAAGGAAAAATTTATAGATATCTAAGGGGGAAAGGAAAGGGCCTCTGAAATATCAGAGACTTCATAAACTAGAAAAATAAGACTTTAAGGATGGCTATGAAAAGGCTGATTTGCAAACTGCTGTCTCTCAGAGAGACCATATGGGTGCCACATGAGGTAAATCTGAGGAAAATTCAGCCCATTTTTAAGAAGAAAAGAATTCCTGGATCAAACCAAAGCAAACAAAAGTGCTTTGTGAAACCAAGCTGAGAGTGAAGCAGAGCAGAGTCCAACGAGATGCAGAATCAAAGCAGTGAGGTCAGTGAAGTCATGGTGGTTGACTACAGATTATGAAATTCATCATCACAGATTTTAAATTGCTGAGATATTTTTATAAGTGTGTTTGGATTACAAACCCTTCTTTGCATCATCATTGAGGCACACTAACTAGGGCAATGCACCAAGTGGTGGATTTTATAGATTTGACAGGACTTGTTGAGTAGATATCAACACTTGACAGTGTCACAGGGTTGGAAATGAGCTGGGTTTTCCTGGTGAAATCCTCTTTATGTTAAAAGCAGTGCTTGTCCCCCAGAAGGTGCCAGGCAAGCTACTGGAGCAGAGTAGAACTGTACAGATGTTATTGAACAGGAAATTGTGCCAAGAGCCATAAAACACCTGGGTAAAAATGATGTTTCTCATGTGGCTAAAAAGTTGTTGCTCCTTGAACTTGAAACCATTCTTCAGTGCAAAGTTTGGCAGTTTTATTCCCAAGTATTTGGCAATTTTCTTCCTGTCATCTCTATTGTGTAAGGAAAAAAGTAGCTTCAAAATAAATGAGTGAAAAGACCTTACTGTGGTGTTTTCCCCCATAGGACTGCAAGCCAGCTTGCGGGGGTTAAGATCAGTGATTATTTTACTGTTATAGCAAAAAAGCATCAGCCCCTCTTGGGGCCATTCCTCTTGGATGAATATTTTTATACGGAGTCACTGTTATAAAGTAAAGGTGTAAAGAAACTTCATGCTACCCTTTGGAATAAATTATTTGGGCCCTTAATAACTGGAGGTTACATGATAAATATTTTAACCTAATTTAAAAGTTCTGCAGCTACTGACATTCACAGATTTTCTTTGTAACTGCTGGTGAACTTCCCCAAAAATAATTCCTTTTAATATTTTGGTGTGAAACAAACTGGGGAGTGTTAATTTTGCAGAAAAATGAAATATCAGAGCAGTGGTTATAAATGCTGCGCATACAAATCGGAGGCACCGGAGGCCAAGACTCAGGATGGTTTGTAATGCTTGACATTTAGGAAGTGAGTTGGGAGCATTTTCCACAAGAGATTGTGTACGTTGTGGGGGCGTTGAGCTGACTGCTAAAAGGAAGTCTTAACTGGCAGGATGGGACAAAATCGTCTCTCGTGAGAGCCCACCTGGAATTCTGCGCACTGTTCTGCATAGGAGGGACATGGAACTCTTGGAGCAGGTCCAGAGGAGGCCATGAAGATGCTGAGGGGACTTGAGCACTTTCCCTCTGGAGCCAGGCTGGGAGAGCTGGGGCTGCTCAGCCTGGAGAAGGGAAGGGGGAGTGGAGACCTCACAGCTCTTTCCAGGGCCTGAAGGGATACAGGAAACTAGATTGGGACAAATCATCAGGAACTGGAGTGCCAGAACAATGAGGAATTGGTTCAGACTGACAGAAGGAAAATTTAGGTTACATATATGGAAGGAATTCTTCACTTTGAAGGTGGTGACACCCTGTCGCAGGGTGTCCAGAGAAGCTGTGGCTGCCCCTGGATCCCTGGAAGTGTCCAAGGCCAGGTTGGACTTTGGGGCTTGGAGCAGCCTGGGATAGTGGAAAGTGTCCCTTCCCATGGCATAGAGTGGAATTTTGTATCTTTAGGATCCCTTCCAACCCAAACCATTCTGGGATGCTGTGATTCCATGAAAAGATGCACGTTGAGAGCTGTCTACTTCTCTCAGTGCCACCTTTGTGTCATAGCTGTAGTCTTCATATCCTTGTGCTGCAATTCGGTTTCTGTTGCAGAGCAACTCCAGGTACAAACTCTCTTTTTTCCTTGAGAGCTTTATGTAACTGTGCTTTTTTCTCCCCATCATCACCTTGATGTGTCGCTCTAACTGCAGAAAATTTATTCTGAGTCTGGTTGTTATTTCTGTGCTTTCATTTGTTCGAGGTGAGATTGGGAGATGATTGCTCAATGAAGAAAAAGCTCATCTTGTTAAGTAGATAGCTGGATGTGACGGGTCTCATTGTCAATTTAAATCATTGTGCATTGCAAGTGCTTCTTCTGGCATTGTCTGATACAGCTGCAGTGTCAGAGGCAGTTTTTCATTACAGATAATAAGGTTCAGACTCTTTAAACATCACTCAAAACATAAAATACCACAAAGCTGAGGTAGAAAACAGCATTTTCAGTGTCGCAGTGCTTGCAAAAATACATAAAAATGTGGATTCCCTATAAATTCCTCCCTGGGCTGTTTAATGTTGTTGCAGGCACTATCCTGGTTGACAACATGCTGATCAAAGGGACAGCAGGAGGGCCTGACCCCACCATCGAGCTCTCCCTGAAGGACAATGTGGATTACTGGGTGATCCTGGACCCCATCAAGCAGACCTTGTACCTGAACAGCACTGGCCGCGTGCTGGACAGAGATGTAAGTTTAAAATTGGTTTTCTCCACAAAGGCATTCATTTCTAAGTAACTGTACACACAAGTCCTGCTGGAATATAATTCCTGCAACTGCCTTGTCCCCAGATGGATGTGAACAGAGGTCATCTGATCCTTATTTTAGGATTTTTTGGGAGCACACAGGAACTTTAACGTATGTGCAAGAAATACTATTGTGGACAGACACAACAACAGAGACCAAAAAAACTGATGTTAGGGCTTTATATCCAACCAAACTTGACTCATTTGTTGAATTAAATTTTGATTCTGTTTTGCTGACTGGAAGAAGTGCTGCTTACCCCATGCCCTGTGGCATTTATTAGCAGCCTGCTTTTCCTGTGTACACTGAATTATGAGCTGTGAGAGGTGAAGGAGTCGTGACTGACACAATTCACTCACAAAGCTTGACATGTTCCACTGAGAATGTGCTGGTTCAGATTCTTTTTTTAAGGCAGCCTAAAACATATTTGTTGTGCTTGTTCCTGATGGTGTTAAGGAAATATTGTCAGGATAAGTTTGATTTTTATAAAGAGAAACATGAAAAGCACAAAATAAATAGGAGTATTCTCATCTAGGCTAATTTCATTGAGGAGAAAACACTCTAAAAATAGAGACATTTCTTCACAGTGTTGCAGCCTTACCACAGAACCTGAAAGCAAAATTGACTTCCGAGTGCTTTAATAAATATGGCAATAATGCGGTAAAACTCAGGAGTTCTCTTTGGAGTGCAGGGAAGTTTGTTTTGTATTAGCTTGATTGATTAATTTGTCTTCTCCATGTGTTTTGAGATAAATTCATAAGTACCAAAAACAGCATGCAAATTTCTCCTCATTTCCATTTGCTGGTGAAAGGCACTAATTGAATTCAGCTGTTCTTAATTTTGTTTTAATTCACAAACCGTTTTTCCATGCAAAGCACAAAGTGTGGCAGAGTGGTCATGGTGGCAGAAGACTTTCTGGGAAAGAGTTGGCACTTCTTCAAGTGCCAGCCAGCAGCTGCTGGAGCAGCTTTGGCCTCTCAAGTTTAATTTTAAGTCAGAGACAAAAATGAGAGTCTGGAATGGAAGGCAAGGCTTGAGAACCACTCTAAGAAATGTGGGGTCTGTTCTTACCACCTCAAACCCCTCCACAGGGAGTTAGGAACCAAAATCCCTGTTGGGATTACATTACCAAGAATGGCAGTGTGTTTTCCAAATAAAATCAGATAAATAGCAAATTTCAAACTTTTCTTCCAAAACTTTAAGTATGGAAAAATGACCAGTGATAAATCAGAACTGAAGGTGCAGGGAGCTGCTGCAATGTGCTGGGATGATTCGTCCCTGGTTTCATAAACAATTTGTGCCATTGTGCCAAAGTATATTTACTTGTTTTTGTAAATTCAGAATATCAAATATTTATCAAATATCTGTAATTTCACATAATTATATTCTTCTTGGGCTTGGCTAATAAATCCAGATATACTTAGTAAGGACTGCAGCATATTAAAGGCAGCCTAAAAATTCTTGGATCTTACTCAAATGAGTAGTAAAAGGCATCACAGCCTAAATTCCTTTGTTCATCAATTTGGGAATTTTTGAACAGTGTTGTGTTCACTGCAGTGAGAAAAACAGGATTGTCCACACTGAAAGTTGTTTCTGAATTATTTGCAAATGTAAGTGGTAGAAAATGTGATTTATTTCAGACCTGACCTTTCAATTCAAGTCAAGAAAGAAACAAGAAAGACTTTGGGGTGTGTCCAGAGGACACCACAGAGATGCTGTAAGGGCTGGAGCCCCTCTGCTCTGGGGGTGCTCACCTGGAGAGGAGAAGGCTCCAGGGACACCTCAGAGCCCCTTTCAGTGCCTAAAGGGAGAGCTGGAGAGGGACTGGGGACAAGGGATGGAGGGACAGAATGCAGGGAATGGCTTCCCAGTGCCAGAGGGCAGGGATAGATGGGATATTGGGAAGGAATTGTTCCCTGGGAGGGTGGGCAGGCCCTGGCACAGGGTGCCCAGAGCAGCTGGGGCTGCCCCTGGATCCCTGGAAGTGCTCAAGGCCAGGTTGGACACTGGAACTTGGAGCAGCCTGGGATAGTGGAAGGTGTCCCTGCCCATGGCAGGGGGATGGAATGAGATGATCTCAAAGGTTCCTTCCTACCCAGGCCCTTCTGGGATCCAGTGAATTCCAATAACAAAAAAGGAAAGGCTCAAACAGGTGACATTTCCCGTGTCTCTTTCTCACAACCTCTTTCCCCTTGCAGCCACCAGTGTCCATCCAGTCCATCGTGGTGCAGGTGCAGTGTGTGAACAAGAAGGTTGGCACCATCATCAACCATGAGGTTCGGATCGTGGTGCGGGACCGCAACGACAACTCCCCGCAGTTCCAGCAGCAGAGCTACTACGTGGCCGTCAACGAGGTCAGACCTGCCTGGTTTTCCTCCTTCTCCTTTGGGTGGGGTCACTGTTAAATTCCAGCTTTCAGCGCCTCTCCTTTGAAAGCCAAAACAATATGGTTGTTTTCAAATCCCTGATATTTGTGCTACTCCAGAAAAGCTCATCGCTTTGGTAGGCTTCAGTTTTTAGCATCTAATCCAGCTTTTCCTAAAGAAATGCAAAGACCAGCACATTTTTCACCAGGAATATTGCAGAAGACACCCAAATTTAAAGCAGTGTCTTCATGAATGGAGCATTATTTTCTGTTAATTTAAAGCACTGTTAACAACAAAACTGGAAGTAAAACAAATGTATGTATGAAGAAAAAGAAAGTTAAAAAACAGTTTAAAATGGTTTATTAATAATGTTGAAGGTTGGCAAAGTGTAGATGTGGTTTAGTCATCTGTTGCTCTGTATTAAATGATGTCTGTGAAATTAATTCTTTTAATTTCTACTGTTTATTATTTTATGTTTTTTTGGAATAGAGAGCTGTGGGTTGAACCACTGTGTCATTTGAAGGAAAAAAAAAATTCTTCTTGAGGTGGTACAACTTCATTTCACTTTCCAGTGAAGTTTTTCATTCTGTTAGGGACTGAAAAATCTTCCAATAAGTAGTACAAAAACTCTGTGTTTTCAGGGTTAGCATCTCAGGGCATTAGTAATGAATAGAAATAGGGACTTACATGAAGTAATGGAAATTATGTGGGCTGAAATTATGTGTAATATTGAAAGATGTGTCAGTTTTGTACAGGTGAAGAATGAAAGAAGTAGAGTTAAATTTAAAAAATAAATTATATTAAATATGCAGACTTGTAGGGTTTGGTTTGTGGGTTGGAGGTCTGTGAGCATGACTGCTTTGAATATAATAGACTTGATTTGAAGAAATTTCCTATTTTGTCATGTTTGGGAGATTCAGCTTTTCAATGTGTCCTTGTGTTGTTTCTGGTCTCCATGCCCAAGCATGTGCAGAACAGCTCTCTGCCCTGGGAAAAGGGTGGGACATCAATAAGTTGAGGCCTAATTAACCCAAAAGAGTGGAGAAACCCCCCCCCCCCCCAAATCCACACATTATATTGGACCTGCAACTGAGATAAGGATAAACAAGGTTTTTCAAACTGGTTTTAAATTATAAAGCATTTTCCTTCAGACACATTTTTGGCACTCCAGCTGCCACTGGAATCTGGGAGCACTGGGAAAGTCCTCCATGGGCTTCTCTGTGCTTTTCACATTGGCCTGCAGCTGGCCATGGAATTTCTGTTGCTACAGACCCAGTGCAGGAACATTTCTAGTCCTCAGTAAACATAAACACGAGTATCAAGTGCCTGTGTGGGTTGTGCTGCAGGGCCCAGATTACTTCCAAAACCTGCATCATTTTTGCAGTGAAAACAAAGACAGGGAGTATGGCTGTGCTAAGAAACTACCATTTTCCATAATTAGGGAGAAGTCCAAAGGCAAGAGTGCAAAATGCACCGTTCCTAATTATTTGTGTTTAGAAACTGAGCAATGTTCTGAGGACACCAAACATTTATTGGAATTATTGCTGGGCAAAATGCACTGTTGCTCTTTCCACCAGCTGCACCCTGATTAAATTAATTTCTTCTTTTCATTTTATCTCTGTTTCATGGATAACATCTGACATGGCACCACTGTGCCCTTGAGCAGCACCCAGTGAGTTCATGCTCTCATTAATTAATTAACAAAAAAATAATTCACAAAACATCTCAGACTCTCTCAGAGGTTTTAATGAGTGATTAAATGTTTTAATGCTCATTTATTCTGCTCATAATTGGTGCTGCCTCTGGTGAATTTAGCAACAGGAATGCACTGGGAGGAAAGGTTTGTGGTTAATTTTCACTTCTGTTTTCAGGTTACTTGTAAAACAAAAGGTACAGAAATTTCTCTTACATAAGGAACATGAAACAACTCAAAGAAAGAGCAGATTGTATTATATTTTGGAGAAATGGAGTAGGTTTTATGTCAAGTTGTCTTTATATTTGAACTGTCCCCAACATATTAAGATGAGTTTATCAGAGAGGCTAAGGATAGTTGTAAATAGCACCATAAATCCTGGTTTCACATGTGGTTTCCATTTCCACAGAAAACGACATCATTTAAAATTAAGCCTGCATTTTTCCAGAAGACTTAGAACGAGATGGATGTGGAAGAGTACTGTCTGTTTAGTTTTATACCAAAAGCAGTCTTGATTTTTATACTTGATTGGGATCACTCTGTCCTGGGTTAGACTAAAAGCTCTCCTAATCCAGGATGGTTGTTTTGCCAGTCCCCTGGCAGATGCTCAAGGAAAATCATAAGGACTAGGAAAAATGCAGTTGTGCTTCCCTAATAAGTTACCTATAAAATCCTGTGTGGAGCAGCTCCAAACCAATTTTGTCTTTCCCAGTTGCTTGTGGACGTGGATATGGTGGTCCCTCCTTTCCTTCCTTCCTTACTCCAGGTGTTTTGTAGCCCTTCTTTCCAGCATGTTTTGGTTTTTTGCCATAATTCCTCACCCTATTGCTTCAAACATCTTCATCTGGACCTTCAGAACCCTGACACATCTCAAGATGTCTCAAGATAAAGAGTGTGTCTGTGGAATATTCTGCCTGTTGTCCAACAGTCCTTTGGAATTTAAGTGTTTTCTTCCATCATTCCCACACTTGTACCTATTGAAGACCCTTGGGTAAAGGTGATCCCAAATTAAAATGTGCAGAGAAATTAATGTGAGTGGTTTGAAAACTTTTTTTTTGCAGCTAAGAATCAAAATCTTCATTACCTGTTTATTGAGCAATACTTTTTTGTCAGGATTTTAATTCTTCTGTTAAAAGTATGGACTTGTCACATGAAGCTGGGCTTGTCCTTGTCCATGTTGCTGGACATTTGCTGTATGAGGTGGCTTAACTGGAAATGGCAGTGCTGGAATTCACATTAAGTTACAAATAATATTGATTTTTTTAAAGTCTTAGTTGAAAACAGATTTTCTGTTTCCCCACCATTTTGGAGCCAGTTTTATTTTATCCTTCCTGATGTTTTTACAAGTCCAAGTGTCTTAGCCAACTCAACTGCTCTCCAAAGCATTAGGAATCTACATATGGAAGTAAAAACAAGTGAAGGCTGATGTCACCATTTTTATGATAATGAGAAATCCTCTGCAGAGTAATTCCCTTGGTTTTTGCATGACATATTTTTATTTATATGAAAAAATCACATTTTTTTCATTTAGGAAAAACTTCTGACAGTGGCATTAGCCTGGGACTAAATTTGACCATAATTGCTGGCTTGAAGATTTGAGTTATTACCATATTAAACCAGAGTTCTGCAGCTGAGTTAAAATTCAGAAGAATTATGCAGCCCAGTTAATATTCCACAGGCAAATCTATGGCATTGCCACAAGGGGTTTAAATTTATGGAGCCTAATGCAGGGATTAGGAAGTAAAATTTTGTACAGCTGAGGCCCAGTGGTGGTGTCTGTGTTTTGTGTTAAACACAACTTTTCTGTTCAGTTTTATCTGAGCTAAATACAGCTCCAAATTTGCATTGGCTGGGTTTTATAAAACTGACTTTCTTTGCTTTTAGTTTTTCACTTTCCTGAGTCCAGAGCAAGTCAGGAGCATTTAATAGCAGATTCTGTTTGGAAGTGAAGTCCCTAGAACACTGTTGGAGTCAGTATTTATTAAATGCATGTAACCTTAGAGCTGCTTGTAAGCCAAAATTTGGGGGTTGGTTGTTTACTTAATTTGTTGGTTTTTTTTTTTTTCTCCTTTAATTTAAATAGCAGAGATGAGAATCCTTTGCAAAAGAAGAGCCTTTCTTGAACTTCAGTCATCTCAAAACTTTGGGTTTGGGCTGTTGAGAATTATCACTTGTGCTGAATTTTCATTTCTTGTGGCATAATTATTCCCATCTTTTTCCTCATGGTATTGAAATAATTAATCTCTGCAGGTAGACATCATCAAAAGAGCGTTAGCTTGGAATGATTAACTGTAAATCTGGCTTTGCTCTGCTCTTTGGGGCCACTCTGAAAAATTATTCATTTTTAACTTCGTAAATAGGCAATAATAAGGAAATTTATTTTCCAAATGTTTTATGGAAGAGCTGAACACTCCTGCCTGCATCTCGACTTCTAATAGCGTTCTTAATCACACAAAAGGAAGTTTTTAAGCATTACAGCTGTAGAATGTGGAAGAAGATTTATTGTGTCCATCTCCTCTCTATTTGTTTAAGTGCATTCTTTTTGGAATCTTCCTTGTTTCATGTCATCATGATTCTTTTCCACTGGATTGAGTTCCCATGGAGATGATTATCCTCAGGCTATCGCTGACACTCCTAGAATTTTTTCTTTGCAATCTCTAACATTTTGTTTTGCATAAGGTAAAATATTCAGCATGGTTAAACCTTTTGATGCACAACTTCAGGCCCTTTCCCTACAATATACCAAAGGTTCCTATGGAGAAACAAAATTCTACTCTTTCAGTGAAGGAATTGTTCCCAATATCCAGCCTGAGCCTCCCCTGGCACAGCTTGAGGCCGTTTCCCCTTGTCCTGTCCCTGTTCCCTGGCAGCAGAGCCCGACCCCCCCTGGCTGTCCCCTCCTGTCAGGGAGTTGTGCAGAGCCAGAAGGTTGCCCTGAGCCTCCTTTGCTCCAGGCTGAAGTTGCATTTTATTAGGGGAACTGAGTTCCTCCTTGTTGTTCCAACAGGGAAGTGGCAGCACGTTACGTGTGGTCGTGGGTTGGAGACAGAAATCACGACTCAAGTCCTTTGATCATCAAACGGCTCTTGTTTAATATGGCTGCCCTCTTTTATAGGGCTTTTGAATCTCCCAGGCTTAGATAACTCATTGGCTGGGATCTCTCTGTGCCCAGATCTCTGGCCAGTGGTTGCTTGCAGCTAAGCTCAAATGGGGTTGGCTGAGGGTCCCGTATAACTTATGCAGGGACTTGTTCTGGCATGAACCAGGCTAGCCAGATTGTATTTGTGTTATGCCCAGATTTACCATGTCCAGTACAGATCAGCTGTACTGTGACAATATTGTGACAACAGCAGTCTCTCAGAAATCCCTCACAAGTTGTGGGGAAATGTATTGTGGCTGGCTAATGGTAAATATCAGTAAAAATCAGCACAATGCCGAGACCTTGGTGTAAAACGTTTGTGAGGCTTGGAGTGCTGAGATGATTGGAAGTGGATTTGAAGTATTGAGTTAAGAGCTCATCTAAATTTTTCTAAAGCCTTCAGGAATCTCTAATGTAAGATCTTGAGTGGACTGGAAATCACAGAATCATGGAATATCCTGAGCTGGGAGGGACCCATCAGGATCATCCAGTCTGACTCCTGGCCCTGCACAGACACTCCAACAGTCCCGTCCTGTGCATACCTGAGAGCATTTTCCAAATGCTGCTGGAGCTCTGTCATGAAGGAGTGGAGAGGATTTTTTTTCCCAGTCTTCTTTTCTAGTGTCGTTTGTGTTGTATGAAAGAAAACTTAGATAAAATGAAAATGTGCATGTCCTGAAGGTCTGCACATCTGCAGTCAGTTATTCTGTGTGTAATACATCAAATGCAAGACTTTAGCTTTGACTTTTACTGTTAGAGCATGGAATTGGAGTTCTGGTGTTTACTGATGTGTCATTTTTGCAACTGCCTCCTTTGTTATAATTTAATAATGTGGTTTACAGTGCTGGAGCCTTTTTATGCTAGCCACTATTTATCTGCACTGTCAGAACAGGGTGGTGAGAGCTGTGGCAGCAGCTTCAGGATGTCCGTCATCTCCTGGGCTGCTTGGAAATGGCAGCATTTTTACAATATTTAATGGTGTTAAATATAAGTAATTTTTAAATTTTTTTTTATTTTTTTTTTATGTTCCATATAAAATGTTCATCTGCAGTACAGTGTCAGCTCTGGGATTCCCAACACAAGAAATCTGTTGGAATGAGTCCAGAGGAGGCCATGGAGGGGCTGGAGCTCCTCTGCTCTGGAACCAGGCTGGGAGAGCTGAGGGTGCTCACCTGGAGTAGAGAAGGCTCCAGGGACACCTCAGAGCCCTTTCCAGGGCCTAAAGGAGCTCCAGGAGAGCTGGAGAGGGACTGGGGACAAGGGATGGAGGGCCAGGACACAGGGAATGGCTTCCCAGTGCCAGAGGGCAGGGATAGATGGGATATTGGGAAGGAATTGTTCCCTGGCAGGGTGGGCAGGCCCTGGCACAGGGTGCCCAGAGCAGCTGTGGCTGCCCCTGGATCCCTGGAAGTGTCCAAGGCCAGGTTGTACTTTGGGGCTTGGAGCAGCCTGGAATAGTGGAAGGTGTCCCTGCCCATGGGATGGATGGAGATTTGATGATCTGTAATGTCTCTTCCAACCGAAACCGGTATGGCATTTTACATGTCTGATGTCTCCAGAGCTGCTCCCCTCGGATCCATCTGGGAGCACCAGCACTTTGTTTGGACATCTGAAACCTGGGAGATTTCCATCACATGCCACCCCATGACCAGCCAGCACAGTGCCTGGCTCTTTCCACTAATGGCACCATTGTTTAAAAAGCAGTAACTGGTTAAACTCTCGTATTTTGAGTTCCAGGGTGTCAGTGCCCAGGCAGGGCCTGAGGAGTCTCTGTGAGGACAGGTGGGAGCAGCTGTGGGCAGAGGGATCCATCCACCATCTCCAGCACTGGGCACATCCCAGCCCTTAGCCAGCCACACGGTGCCTCAGGAAATTCGGGTCAAGAGAGGGGAAAAGTGGGTTAAGAGAGGGGAAAATGCCATGTGGCAGCGAGTAGAAAATGGTGAGGAGGAGTTGGGAGTTAAGGAGTGATACTGAGCCTAGGCTAGAGGGCTGGGGCAGGGGACAGTGCTGCTTTGTGTCCCTCCGTCTCCATCCCTGAGTATTTTCTGCTGGCAGGATGTTAAATCAATGTTTCCCATGGCCTCTGTCCTGCCTGGTAGTGCAGGACAGAGGCCACCCAGGAAATGGGTGCCTGGTCTCCCTCTTTTCCCTCAAGAACATTGGATTCTCCTCTCCTGAGCTGCTGGGGAGGCAGCAAGGGGGTCCCTGAGTGGATGTCAAGGAGCAGCCCATCCCCAGTGGTGGGAAAACCCCCTGGAAACCATCCTGGAACTATTCCCAGCTGGTTTTCAGGTTACTTTGGTATTCTGTCCTCTTCTCCCCCGCACATCCCAACCCATGAGGGCACAGTCAACTTCCTACACCCACGTATGACACTTCTGCTGCCTGTTCCAGGAGTAAATAAGCCAAGTTAGTAGCAAAACATGAACATAAATAGTTGTGGTGTAAGTGTGTATAGTGGTGGTATTATAAATTAAACCCCACTTGTTTTACCATAAAAAGGCTTCAAATTGGTGGGTTTTATTTTAAAGACTCCGTATTCTCAGCCCTGAAAATGTTTCCCAGAGAACACTGCCAACCACTACACCCTTAATTAGCAGCTTTATAAATAAAATGGGAACTATGAGTGCAGGAGGAAATGGGGAGTTAAGTCTTTGCTTTATTGTGAGCCCTACAAAATAGGAATGTGAAATAACATCCCCATCTGCACCAAGTGCTGGAATGACCTTTGTCCCCTTTTTCCAAAATTTTAAACCTTTTTAGGCCCTCTAGGTTTCAATATGTACAGCAACTTCATGTAAGTTCTGGAGGAAAGAAGAGGGGCCAGTGGGACTGGGAATTTAAGGGCCACAAATCTTGGGGCAGTGAGGGCACCAGGGAGCAAGAGTTGGGCTGAATCCACAAGTGTTTGTTCATTTGTTCTTCACTTTCAGGTTGATTACTTTCAAAGTTTCCTGAATATTTAAATTCAGAAACGATGAGTCACAAGAAATCTTCTGTCTTTGCTCTCAATGGGCCTTGATTTTGTGCTATTTATCTGTGCAAGGATAATTATAAATTGATTCATTTTCAAAACATCATTTAATGGGTATTCAATTGCTGCCAACAAAATATTAGAGCAACAGCATCACTCCTGTGTTTGCTCAAAGCCATGAAGCTCTATGGGTGTTTGTGTTTGCATGTAACAATATTAATCTGGCTCTGTTCACGTTGATCTGAAGATGCTGTCAAATAAGTTCTGTTTACATTTGCAGCTCATCCTTGTTTTCCTTCCTGAGTCTGAAAAGGGAGCTTTTATTTCATTTAATCTATATTTATTGCATGGGTTCTTTCAAGTTTAAAGAGTGTTTTTCTCATTTTTTGTCTTTTTTTTGAAAAAAGGTGAAGTTCTGTCTTGATACATTATAGACCAGAACTAGAGAGAAAAATAAGGTTAAAATTAACTTTAAAACCTTAAGGTTTTAATGGGGATCTCTTGCTGTTTTTGCAGTTAACTCCAGTTGGAACAACCATCTTCACAGGATTTTCTGGAAACAATGGTGCTATTGACATTGATGATGGTCCCAATGGCCAGATAGAATATGTCATCCAGTATAATCCTAATGACAAGGTACAGCCACATAGGCTTTTTCCCTATTTTTATTTATTCATATTTGTATTTGTATTTTTATTTGTATAACATGAAGTACCAAATGAATAAGAGGTTGCTGTTGGGCATAAAGAAATGCTTTCTTTCATGTCAAGTATCCTGTCTGCCCATGAGGAATGCTTGGTCAGCACAGCTGGATTATTTCACTTTCAATAATGCCCAGAGAAGTTGTATCTATCCCATCCCTGGCAGTGTCCAAGGCCAGGTTGGATTTTGGGGCTTGGAGCAACCTGGGATAGTGGAAGGTGCCCCTGCCCATGGCAGGGGGTAGAACTGGATGGGCTTTAAGATCTCTTCCAACCCAAACCATTCTGGGATTCCATGGTTTCTGTTTTGCCTCCAGTATAAATCTCCTAATTAATTTTTTTCCCTCTGTGTGGGAATGATGAATATTTTATCGCAAAAGATGAGTGCCAAACTCTGACTATCTCCAGTTATTTATCAGTCTGGAACACACTTCCCAATCTTGTTTTCCTGCCCACCACAGATACCTGCAGCATGGGAAATTTAACACTCATTCTCATTTATTTGCTAAAAAACAAACTGCAATTTTAGCAGTTATTTAAGCTCTTAGAGGAAAAAGGCCTTGTTACGTGATGTAAAGAAACAACATTCCTGTGTGCCTCTGCTGTGTTTAGAATCCTGTATTGCTGTTGCCTGTTCAAAATACTTAAATATTAACTATCTTCGGCACTGGGAGATTGAAGCATGAAAAGATGTCTTTTTTTAAAAAATAGATTAATTTGATAATGAAATTACAATTGGATCTCAGGTCAGAAATTTGTCCCCACCTGCCAGTTGTTGCCCCAGCTTTGTCACCTGAGTCTGTGGAAGCAAATACAAGGAACAAATGGCATTTCACCTGATTTAGCATCTGCACTTACCCTGAAATGTGAATTTCCTCGGACAGGAACATATGCATGAGCTGGCACCTAAAGGTTGACGTTCTCTGCTTGTTTAGCAGTTCATTGCCCTCATGAAAGGCAGAATAAAGAGCAGATAAGTACAATGATGTGGATTTCTTATCTCTACCGCTTGAGCATTTGTTCTGAATGCACCACTGCAAATTCAGTATGGCAAAGGGGAAAGAAGCAGACTCATCAGACTTCTGTGCAACAGATAGGTAAAGAATCCAGGAGAATTCTGTTCTGTACAGATTCATTATTGTGGGGTTCTTCAGGAGGAAATTGGGTGGGAAGAAAACATAGAAGGCTTTATAAACTCTGATCTGAAGAGCAGATGCAGCCTTGGAATACCAACCAAGGGATCATCCTTCTGCGGCCCAGCTACAACACATCTTAACTTTGAGGTGTGTTCAATTTTATTGTGTTGTTTTCTCATTTGCAGACTTCCAACAGGACCTTTGATATTCCTCTCACTTTGTCTGGAGCAGTAGTTCTGAGGGAAAGACTAAATTATGAAGAAAAGACTCGTTACTTTGTCATTGTTCAAGCCAATGTGAGTATAAATCTCTTGAAGGCCATTTATGCCCCTGATTTAGGTGTGGGTTTAGTTTCATTCCCAAGGAAAGGCACAGCCTTGCTGAAATACCAGCTCTGATAAATCCTCTTCTGCTGAAGATCTAATTTAAGATTTATCCTGTCGAAAGCACAGACATATTATTACTGCTTAAAAAAGCTTGCTCAGTGTGTGACAAGCCAACCTTTTTGGCATAAGAAGCAACTTGCAAATGTGCAGTGCAGCCCATGCAGAAAGGTGCAGCCTCATGGCACTAAATGTCCCATTTTCCAACAAATCTGGTGAGGCTAATTTTCACTTAGATGAGTCTAATGGACACAATTTCATTGTATTCTTCAGGTTGGAAATACATTTTATTATAAAGAGGTGATTTTTCCTTCAAGTCATACTGCAAGTGTGCTGAGAGGTTTTTCCAGGGTGGCTGGCAGTGGATAACTTGCACTGAGAAGAAAAGTGATGTATAAACTGTATCTCATATATCTGTCATCAGAGTGGATTTTTGGTGCCCTTGAGAGCTGTGAAAGCTTTTTTCCCTTTTTGTCCTTCTGATAACAACTGAAATGAAAACTTCTCCTCTGTTGTTCACAGCTGTTGTGATACATCTTTGTTCATGGGAAATGATATTTGCTCTGAAGCAACAGGAGATCCTGAATCCACACTTTCACATTCCTGTCATCTCTCTGACACAGAAGTGTAGATATATTTTGCAATATTTTTTCTTACCTATTTTGTGGCAATTTTAGCATTCTGCCAGCAGAAACAAGGCTCCAGGTGTGACTCAATGCTCCATGTACTTCTGCCCTGCTCAGGTGAGACCCTACCTGCAGAGCTGCCCCAGCCCTGGGGCCCAGCACAGGAGGTACCTGGAGCTGCTGGAGAGAGTCCAGGGGAGGCACCAGGATGATCAGAGGGATGGAGCAGCTCTGCTGGGAGGAAGGGCTGGGGGAGCTGGGATTGTTCCGGCTGGAGAGAAAAAGCTTTGGAGTGACCCAATTATGGCCTTCCAGGACCATAAGGAGCTGGGAAGAAAGATGGAGAAAGAATTTTCCAAGGGATGGAGTGCCAGGAAAGGGGGGAATGGCTTCCCAGTGCCAGAGGGCAGGGTTAGATGGGATATTGGGAAAGATTTGTTCCCTGTGAGGATGTGGAGGCCCTGGCACAGGGTGCCCAGAGAAGCTGTGTCTGCCTGGATCCCTGGAAGTGTCCAAAGGACAGGCCTGAGGGCCCCTCTCAGCTGGGGCTCCTCTCCAGGCTGAGCAGCCCCAGCTCCCTCAGCCTTTCCTGGGCACCGAGATGCTCCAGGCCCTTCCTCAGCTGCGCAGCCTCCGCTGGCCCCGCTCCAGGAGCTCCCTGGCCCTGCTGTGCTGAGGAGCCAGAGCTGGACACAGCACTCCAGAGCTGCCTCCAGGGCTGCCCACAGGGGCAGGGTCCCTCCCTGCCCTGCTGCCAATGCTCCTCCTGCTGCCCATCCTATTGCTGGGAAAAGCCATAAAGCACAACCCATCCCTGGAAGTGTCCAAGGCCAGGCTGGACACTGGGGCTTGAGGCACCCTGGGAAGTAGAAGGTGTCACTGCCCATGCCAGGGGTGGCACTGGATGGGCTTTAAGGTCCTTCCCAATCCAAACCATTCTGGGATTCTATAATCCCGCAGGCTGCATTTCATTCTCCCTGGTGTGTACTCTGCAGTCGCATTCCTCTGATTACACTATCAGTGCCTTGTTGTCCTTGCATCCTGAAGATACCGAAGGAAATTAATTACTCTCTATCTGCTTTGATCCAGAATTACTCAGAGGCAGTTATTGGAGGAATTGAGAAATGGTTTAGTTGATGCTGAAAGCTGCTCCTTGAAGCTGGAATTGTTTTTCATCATTGACCATGAAGAAAGCTGAATGCAGAAATTCCCATATTTGCTCTAAATGTGAAGCTGGTGCAAGAACTGAGTGGACTGCAAAACAGGAAAAAAAATATGCAACCAATCCAATTTAGAGCAATGGCCTCTTCATCTTACATAGATGATGTTATTAAACAGCATGAATTAAAAAAGAAATTTAATTTTTTTTTTCTTTCAGTGTTACATTAGGCTAGGAGGGCAAGATGTAATTCATGGCACATAGTCCCCCCCCAAGATTTTAGCTCTGCAAATGAAATCTTGTGCAGCAGTTCCTCCGTGAAAATGGGAATATTTTTGATTATTTTAAACAAAATATTAGCTAGTCATGATGTTCCTTCACTAAAGGAAGAAAGAAGACTTGAGCTGTTGCTAATGTGTACTTTGGGTACAACCACAATGATTTCTGATTATAAATAAAGCACAGGGCCTTTTTATCTTCTACAAACGTGCTGCATTATTATAGTTTTAGTTCCATGGTTTTCCCAAGCTGCATTATTTCTGAGTGATAGATGTCTTGCAATATTTCTTCACTTTTTATCTTAATTTTACTTGTGAGCCTTTCAGCCTGCACCTCTGGGGCTGAAGTTCCTGTAATTACTCCTAGAACATGGATAATTCTGATCCTTATATGTTTTATCCTTAGCCTTGCTTAAAACCTTTGGGGTGGTTCTTTTTAAGAGATTCCTAGGAGATTTTTTGCAGGAGATTCTGAGTTCAGGAAGTCTCACCAAGTGAACCTGGTTTGCTCCACAGGACCGAGCCCAAAACCTGAACGAGCGAAGGACGAGCACGACCACCCTGACTGTGGATGTGCTCGATGGGGACGATTTGGGACCAATGTTCCTCCCCTGTGTGCTGGTGAACAACACCCGGGACTGCAGACCCCTCACCTACCAAGCCAGCCTGCCAGAGCTGACAGATCCTGTAAGTCCTCGGGGATTTTTCCAGGTTTTATCTGTTTGCCTGTCATCTTTTCCTGTGGGCACAGCTGGAAGCTGTAGCTAAAAGGTCACCTGTGCTTGGTGCTGCGTTTTGTGTACCAAGCAAGAGGAAACAAAGGTAAGAGGTATGTGGGAATGATGGTGAAATTCCAGCTTTGATCCAGTGGCAAAACGCCTGTTGGCTTACAAGGACTGAGTCGTGCAGAAAGCTGGTAAATTTTGGAATTGCTTTTCCTGATATGTCCGTGTTTAGCTCTCAAAATATCTCCAAGAAGCACTTTCGGGCGGGCACTTGACTTAATTCTATGGAGGGTTGTTATAAACCATAGGAGAAAGATTTTTGGGAAGAGGAAGCATTAGTCACTGACCCCTGGAAGTATTTTTGTTGCTGTTACCAGGTTTTTATCAAGAGACACTGAAGGTAGGTCCTTGTGCTAAGTCTGTCAGTTAATACATCCTGGGGTCAGGATAAATGTGAGTGTAAGGCTCATTTTACACTACATGCACACATGAATCCAAAAATGAGGTGAGAACTTCATCACTTCTTGTTGCAATGTGGTGCCAATTGCCATTCCTTACAGCAGAGCTGCTGCTAGGAGATCTCTGGTGGAAGGAACAGAAACAGGGACTGCTGAAGTAATATTGATATGTGACTTTTGATTCATATATTTAAGAATTTAAAAAGGCAGAACCAATTGAATCACCAGGTATTGCCCCACTTGATTAACTCTGACATTAAGATGACATTAAAATAATGTTAAGCTTTGACATTAAAGTTTTTAACTTTGGTTGCTCATTATAGCACACACTCTGTGTCCTGCTGCCTCCAGCCAAGGGCAGGTTGAGGTTGGAAGTGTGGAGATTCCTGCTTTACCCTGCCTTATCTCCTTTGCTGTCCTGTGCCTCGCAGTCTTTTCCCATCCCACTCATTTTGGTGTCTTGTTTGGTGTGGCCTCAGGACTCCTGCTGCAATTATCCTTGGGATGGGTCAAGGGAAAGGAGAGATGATCCATATTTAACCTCGGAGTACTGATTTCCCCATCTTCTGCACACACACTTCTACACCTTGGTGTACTTTAAAAACCCTTTGTAGCTGTGTTGTGTTTGGGACTTGGTGAAGAGCTGTTTTGACTTTAAATTCTATTTTAATTTGCTTTGGGCTTGGTGGGATTTTGAGGAAAGGGGCAGCTCCCTGTCCAGCTGAGTGTGGGACCTCCTCAGGGTGAGCACCCAAACTGTGATCCTATTTCACCTGCATAGGTCTGTTATAATTCCTAGTGTGGGAGCAGATGAGGCAGGAATTATAAATAACTGGTGGTTTTTATGTTTTTTTTAATCTGGTTATCTGAAGGTGTAACACAAGCCAGACAGTTTTTGACATGCTACCTCTCAGTCAGAGGATACCAGCTCTGGTTCTGCTTCTGCCCTTCTCCAGGGCACATTCTCCACTGGAAGGCAAAGCAGTGTCTGCCAGGAAGAGGGGCTCAGCCAGGAAAAATCCTACCTGGGATTTAGGTACTGAGCTGCAAAACTCATTTATTTAAACTTCCTGAGCTGCAGCATGCTCAGGGACAGCCGATTTTGTTTGCTTTTTAGCTTTTCTTGTGTCAAACTGCCCCTGATCTATGAAATGAGATCTGGGTTCTGTTGATGAACCCTGAACTCTTCACTGTTTATCTCTTTGCAGCACTTTGGATAGACCTAAGTGGAAGAAGTTATACCTTGAATATCAAATATTTACTTGGCTTTTAAGCAATAACTCCTTTGGAGATATAGATGATACCTGGATTTGACTAGAAAACGTTTATATTATGTTTATCCTTTACATTTTTATGTATTATATTTATTCTTTACTGAGTGACTACATAGCTACCATTACCCTACTCCCTAGGCTAAAGGACTATTTTTAGTTTAACACCATCTTTTTTTTATTTTATTTTTAATTTGCTTTTTAATTTTTCAATGAAGATGAGATGGAATATTAATGAATGAGGAACAAAGTTGAAGTATGAATTATTCAGAGGCAGTAGCTGGAAAGAGAAGCCCTGCTTTACTGGGCAAGATGTCCACTCAGCTGACCCCCTAAAATAAAACATTTAATGTCAATGGTAAAAGCAATATTTTTGTCCAGAATAGTTGGAATCTATCCATGAATTTACTGAGGTAAAAAGTTGGGAGTTAATTGCTTGCTATTAGCTGAATTTCAATTTCCAAGAAAACCTGTGTTGATTGTTGATTAGGTTTGGGGATTTTTGTTGTAATTGTTACATTGCTTTATATTTATATTCTATTTTCTAATACATTTATATATTAGAAATATATTATATATATATATATATATAAAATATAATACAATATAATATAATAAATATAATATAATTATATTTTTAATATGTTTCTGTGTCTGACCAGCTCTGGCAATTAATTTTTTCCCCCTCTTGTATCAGGAAGACTTGAATAAATTAGCATTTATTATCAGGATGTGCAAGTCATCACGTGGAGTTAAAAAGAAGTACAAACTCATGAATATCTCATAACATGGGCAAGATAATTTCTCCTCCTTTTTTCCCCTTTCAGTCCATTCCTGTCACACTCATGCTGTGAAGATTTCCTTCACTTCTATACTCAGTATTTTCCATTATCATGCAAAGAAGAAAAGCTTGTTAAGTAGCAAAATATAGATTAATTTAATTAATTGCTGGACTAGATTTGCAACCATGGGATTTATTATGGGGCTCCATGGGGTAACTGTGGGCCCACATGGGGACTAAGATACTCCATGACACCAAGGATTTTGTACTAAGTACAGATTCGACCTCACTCTTCTGCAAGTTCCTTGTTCTTTCACCTCTGATGGATCCTCCTTCATGGGAAGGGTTTAGGTTTGTGCTGCTTATCCCCATTGTGTCAGCAGGGACCTCACAGGGTCTGTGAGCTCAGGTGCCCTCATGGAGCTGGGCCTGAGCAGAGCACGGAAAGATGAAAGGCTAAAAAATAATAAATAAAACATTCTCAAACTACAGTGAGGTTGTGAGGAGTGAAAAAAGACAGAGGAGAGCAGGAAGTGCCCCTGGAAGTCTTTATTAGTGAGAAAGACCTCTTCAGTTCCATCAGTTTGTATTCAGGGGGAGAAATTGGCATTTTTCTGAGGAGGTGGATCACTCCTGCTGAGTGATCTGGGGTTGGGAGCACAGGACACTTCCAGAGTATCAAGAGTTAATCAGCTCTGGACTAATCAATTTTATGCTGATTATTGGTAATTAATTAGCACTGCAGAGAATGTGCTGGTTTTAGACTGATGATCTCAAAGGTCTTCTCCAACCTAGTTAATTCTGTGATTAATTCTGGTTTTGGGTACCTCTGGGTTTGAGGATGGCAAGCACCTGACAGTTCCTTCCAACTGAATTACCTTGCAGTTCCTTCCTTTGGCCCCACAAATTCCAATTCCTCCCAAACCTTCTGGAATTTTCTCCCAGAGACACATTAATATAAAACTTGCAGCAGCAGCACAAGTGAAAATTCTGGGAACAGCATCTCCCCATCTTGGTTATACTAATCAAAGAGAAAAGTTCATCAAAATGTTCTGGATTTCCTCCAGTGGTCATTAAATTAATTAATTAACTAATTAATTACCTTATTTTGCTGTGGGAAGTACCAGTACAAAAGACATTTGATCCAGGGTTCTACCATGGAATGAACACCAAGTAACAACCCCTGAGGTGGGAGAGATTTGCTGGTTCACCTGGAGCTCCCACACAGCTGCCAAGGAAGATTTTTGGGGCACTGAAAGACACAGCTCTCAGATTTTGTCCTGTTAGGCTGAGTTGAAGTGGATATGTGTGGTTAAGTCCACTTTAATAGAAGCTTTCAGCAGATGGGGAATGACTCTCTTACCTGTGTGAGTGGTAAAATCCCACAGAATAACTGGGTTTTTTCTTGCTGACTTTTAAACCTGACTGCTTAAAGACAATTCACAGGGAGGGAATCACCCCTAATAGCAGTCAAACTGCATAAAATGAAAAACTCACATTCCTTGTCATTTATTTTTGTGTTTGTTTGTTAGCTATGGGACATTTTAAACTGCAAATGTTCACAGTTAATTTAGGGAGTTGTTGGTCTCTGGAGCAGTTCAGTCTCAGTCTACCTTTATTTTCTTTGCCTTATTTGTACTAAGATTTACCTTTTTTAATTCAAACATGATAAAAGAGCTTTGCCAGCCTTTGGCCTGTCTAGACTTATGAGCTGCATTTGTGATTCAGTGGCATCAAGCCTCAGGAAATTATTTGGGATTTAATTTGTTTCTAATTATTCCTTTCCCAGCTGAACAGGCTCTGTCCAGTTTTTGGGACTGCTGCTAAATGCTCTTGTTGGGGATGGTGTTTACACTTCCTGCTGGAATTAGCCCATGATTGACTACAGTTGTGTCTGCTGGCAAAACTAAATGTTCAAAGTCTGCCTTCCAGAGAAAACAGAGTTTTCATCATTAGGAGAATTGTTTCTCTTTATACAAATCATTTTGGACAAGAAAAAAGTGATTTTATATTTTGAATAGGCAGCATCCCACCCTGCTGTTAATTAGACTAAAATATTCGGTTCAAGATAATTAGTGCTGGGCTAAGATGAATGGGAGTTCCTGGGTACTTTAATTCCAAAAATTATTTGGTGGACAGGGCATTGGTGTCACTTCAGGAAATAACCAAAGAAATGTTTTCAAAGCTGTCTGTGTCTCTACATTCTTATTCTTAAGTAAATTAGAAAAGAACTTCGTGATTGAGGCTCTGAACAGTCCCTCTACCATGGAAAGATGAGCAAATTGTCCCATTTTCCAGGGATTAATTTTTCAGTAGCAATTTAGGTAAATGCTGCGACTCGATGAGTGGAGGGGAAATGCAGATTGACCTCCCTGACACCTCTGCAGTTGTCAGGGTGTTTTTTATGGAAGAAGGCAGAGTTGTAGCCAAGTTATTTGCCGTTGGAGGCAGATAGCAATTTTTCTAATTAAATTTCAGCAGAGATGCAAGATAAACAGGCGATCATAAAGTGCTTTGGAAGTGGGAAAGCAAGGCAAAAACAATGATAAAATCCTCTTGTGGTGTCAGCCACCCTGTTTATTCCAGGCACTTTTCATTTGCATTTTCCCCCTCTTTTCACCCTAACTGCAGCCCTACAGAGGTCACCAGATTGATGTGAAGTTCAAGGTAAAGGATAAAGTTCACAATATTGGGCTGGTTTTTAACCTGATTTAGTGATTTTGAATGAGTAATTCAGCAATGTCAAAATGGACGGATTTGATAAGTTATTGATTATCTGCTAGTACCTGATAAGGAGCTATAAAAGGTGTTTTAAGTCTGCTGATGTGATTTTCCCTTTCCTTCCCCTTTTTAGGATTGATTGTCTGTCTACCACATGGCATCCCTTGATAGGCAGAGTCTCTTTTTAAGGAAAATGTCATTGAAAAGTAGTGAAGCGTTAAAAGGTTAAAATCACAAAGATGTGATGTTACAGATAATTAAATTTTATATATTTTGGAGGATACCAAGATGGCTAATTAAAGGAATTGTCAGTAAAATTGTCAGGAACTTTAATATGTGAATATATAGACTTGGGAATGATCTCCCTTAGCAGCAAGTTCTTCCCTTGGCTGATGTATTGATTAGGCAGGACAGTCCCTGTTAATCTAAGATTAACCTGTGACTTTAAATATAGATGTTTTTGAGATAGAGGAGAGGTTCACTCACCTGGTTTGCCCTTCAAAACCAAACAAAACCATGATTTTAACTTCCAAAATGTAACAATTGTTTAAAGAACCAGGTGTGTCAAACAACACTGTGGTTGAGAAAATTATAGCAAGGCTGCAGAATAAGGGAATAAAGTCTAAAAGGCACTTTACTTCAGGGAATTTTAACCCAGTTGTGGTTCAGAAGTTTAGTTGCTGTCTGTGGGGGAAAACAAAAATAAATATATATATATCTATAAAGTAGTTCTAATCCTTAAAGGTCAAGGTTTTAAGAGAAATGGGATCAAGCTTGCCTGAAAAGTGAGAAGATTTTGGTCAAAAAAATGAAACAGGAAAATAAAAATGTCCCTGAAGATATTCTTTGAAGTTGTTTTTGTGTTGAGAGAAGCATATTTGGGTATTGCTGGGGCTGGCTTACAGTGTGGCCTGTGGGACACAGCGGCCATGGGGCTCCCTGGGTGGCACAGCAGGAGCAGCAGCTCTGGGAGCTCTCCAGAGACTCAGGCTGGGCTGGAAATTTTGCTCAATTCTCAAATCTGATTCATTATCAAAAATTACTGATTTTATAATTTATTGTTTTGTTTTGTTTTGAAATCTGGGAATGTTTCGTCGATCAATGACTCTTACTGTTCATCATGGTTAGGAACTTACAGGTGAGAAAATGGTCAGTTCTTCTGGCTTTGCCAGGAGCTGAGAAGGAAAAGGTTCCTGAGTTTGCTTGGAAGAAGTAACAGTGGTTCTGAAATTAGAACAAATTTGCTATCAGGAAGGAAGAGGAGCTGCTTTGATTCAAACTTTGTTCACAGCCACAGCAGTCCAAGGATCCCCAGAGGTTTGGTGTGGGCAGCAGGGCAGGTTCAGGAGCACAAATCACCTTTTTGTGCAGCAAAACTGAGGCTAAAAATCCAATTAACGAATTAATGAAGTGCCAAAACACCCAAGTGTTGATTGAGGAGCCCCTGTAACATCCAATTCTGTTTTCTGTTCCATAGATTTGTGATTGTTACAGCACCAAGTGGAGCTGTTGTCACAAAGGAAACATATGTAGCAGTTTATTTGATCCTTAAATGTCATTTCAAAGCATTTGAAGGCTTTAAATGTTGACATTTTAACAAAATACTTTTGCTGTGATGCTTTATTAGCCAACTTCACTCCAGAAAAATTCTCATTTGTTTCACATCTCTGGGCCTTGCAGAGAGAATTATTTCAGTGGCTGGGTGTCCCATTAAACTGTAACTGATCATTAAGGGTCAGGAGGAATTATTTATCTTTTCAGCTTATTGTCACAATACAGAGGGTACAAATTAATTCCTCAACTAATCAAATGTGATCTGCAAATCCTTAATTGATGAATATGTGCAAGTGCATGTTAAAATGAAATCACCCTTGGGAATGAAATTAAAGGAAAATTCCTATTCCCAGGACAGTCATGTTTGCCTCTGCTCCATGCTGTTGATAATGGTTATGTGGAAAACATTCCTTGAGTCCTATAGGCCTCTCTTGTGGAGAACAAGGTAATTCCTGAAAGGAGAAAGTGGGATAAATCTCCATTTGGCTCTGGATCAATACTCTGGGCAGCACAGCAGTGCTGGGGAAGCAGGGGTGTGGTTGGTAAATAATTCCTGCTTTTTTGTCCTGGGATTGGAAAAGAAAAGCATTTAATGAAACACAAAATTTCCCTATTTCACCCTAAAAAGATGTGAGGATGAGCTTAATGATGAAAGGTGTGAGTGTTGCAGGTGAGGTGTGTACATGCACACGTTACATCTGCACAAATTTACTGAAAATACATCCAAAATTTAGCTGGGAAAACCCACTTTTTTTCTATAACCTTCAATCTAAAAGTGCCTCTTCTAATATTACCATTAAGTCAATGTAATAAAATGGATTTAATAATGGTGAGGCAGAATTTGCAGCTGGCTCTGACCACAAAATCTCTCCCTAGAATTCTTTTCCTGATAGGGTGGCAAACTTTAGTGAGGAGATGACTGTGCAGCTGGAATTAAGTAGTGAGGTAGTTCCAGATGAGATTCCCACTCCAGGATTGGAGAAGTGCTCGTTCAGGAGCCAAAAGAGGGGAAAATCAGTACAGAAAATGAAAATGTACTTCAAGCTGAGAGTGGGACCTGCAGTGGGGTTTTGCTTACTCCGGTTGTCCCCCTCCTCGCTCAGCCTTCTGAAATTCCCACTGCTCTGAGACTCTGGACCTGGCTTGTTCCTTCAAATGAGGAAATGCCAAATGCTGTCCAGGAAGGTGAAATGTAGGAATAAGAGAAAGAACCACCGACATTATTGCAATAAAATGTCTGTGTAAAGAGAGTCAGCCAAGAGACCAAGGGCCTGAGTGAAACACTGACTTGTTCATCCTGATATTTCTCTCTTTTTTTTTTTTACTTTATTTAAATTAATTACTTTATTGGGATTTTGACTAGTTCCATACAACTGAAATTAAGAAAGATGCCTGGTGCTGGTTATATTTTCCCACCAAATCTTTCTCCTCTTTTATCATTTGCTTGTAACTTTTTGTGCCTTTTGTGGTGTATTATTGTGTGGCTAATTTTTCTAAAGGCAAAGAGAAGCCGTCAGCCTGTTGTCCTTAGGAAGAGAAATATATATAGATATAGATATATTATAGAGAGAATTATCCCTTTGTGAGAAATAGTACTTACAAGGAAAGAAAATTTGGTTAATATTACAAGGATTTCTTTAATTGCAAAGAAATTACTCTTAGAAATGAAAATAAAACTAATCTGGAAGTTGTTATGGTGGTGCTACATGGTTGCTAAATATTTTCTGATTTTTGGGGAGATGTAGTACATATGTCTTAGGCTTCACAGTTTGCTCCTCTGCACAAAATTCGGAATAATAAGAAACCCACCATCAAGAATTTGAGGGATAATCAAGGAAATAGACTTCATAGTTGTATGGGAAAAAAGCCAAATGTCAAAACAGAAATGTTTATTTTCTTTAATGCCAGTCATCATCTTGGAAGGAAGAGAAGCTCTGGCCTGAATTCTGGTTTTTCTGAGGCAGGAGGCCCACTGCATAATGCATTTCATTTAGTCCCCTGCACAGACACTGCTGGGGACACTTCTTATCAAGCATGTCAGATACAGAAAAAGCAATTTAGTAAGCACTGTGATCAGATCCTGATGAAATTCAATTCTTTTTTGGCCCTGCTGTTCCTAGGAGACATCATTGATAAAAATAGTCTCTGTTTTCCTCCGTGCTCAGGTTCATTATGCTCTCTTGCTGCTCTTTCAATATATTTTGGGGTTTTTTTCTTCCCCTCAAAGGTGGCTTGTTTTTACAAATGAATGGAAGGAATTGTGTTCTCTGACAGCTTACTCTGTTAACAACCTGAGCTGCCAGGATATTTGAATTTTACAGTTTTCATTTCAAGAAATTGCATAAACATGGGGCATGACAGAAACCCAGGAATGCAGCAGCCATGGGTTGTACTGAGCAGTTAAATCAGGAGCTAAAAGCTGTTTGATAATTTACTGCTGAGTTTAAAAAGAAGGTGAATTGAATAATTAATCCTCTGTCTTAATTTTTCCCATTGGTCACCAAAACACATTTTTACCCTGAGAGAAGACAAGACAGGTCAAGTCACAGGTGCCAACAGCGTAAATTACCCACTGTGGTTTTTTAGCTGTGGCTTCTGGAAATGAAGGGGAACTCCTGAAAAATAAATAAAGAGAAAAGTTAGTTTCGTTTTAAATTTGCAGATCAGTTCTGGGGACCCAGCACAGGAAGGACCTGGAGCTGCTGGAGAGAGACCAGGGGAGGCACCAGGATGATCAGAGGGATGGAGCAGCTCTGCTGGGAGGAAAGGCTGGGACAGCTGGGATTGTTCAGCCTGGAGAGGAGAAGCTCTGGGGTGACCCAGTTATGGCCTTCCAAGACTTCCAATAATGAAGGTGCTACAAGAAGGATGGAGATAGACTTTTCCAAGGCATGGAGTATCAGGACAAGGGGGAATGGCTTCAAACTGCCAGAGAACAGATTTAGATTGGATATTAGGAGAACATTTCTAGGAGAACATTCCGACGTGAGGGTGGGGAGGCCCTGGCACAGCTTTGACCAGAGAAGCTGTGGCTACCCCATCATTTCCCTGGAGGGGTTAAAAAAAAGTGTGTGTGTGACACTCGAGGACACAGATTAGTGGTGATGGATTGATGGCTGGACTGGATGATGTAAAGCTCTTTTTCAATTTTACTGATTCTGTAATTCTAAGAAGTATAAATCGGGTGAATTAGCTGTAAATCTCTGGGGTTTAGCAACGTAGATTTGGTTTCCTCAAGTTGGGAAGTGCTTCCTGGCCCAGAACTGTTGCTATAAAAACCTCTTTTTAGCTCCCATGACAACTTGATCTAACAATTTCCTGAAGAGAATTTATTCTCTTTCAGCTTCAAAATGTGTTTTAAATCCATACTTGGGGTTTGTTTCCAAATGTTTCAGCTGAGGTCTTGGCCCACAGTTCCTGCGTTGTGGCAATGCAAAGGGTCGGAAGATCCCATTCCCCCTGGATCCCTGTACATCTCTGTGTCACATCAGCCTTCAAGGAGCAGCACAAGAATTCTGCTGGCTCCTGATGTGAGGCTCTGCCTCCTTCGGGTCTGATCAAAGGCAGGAATGTAGCTGCCAGTGGGAAGGCAAGAAAAGAGGGAGAACAGTGAGATCCTACAAATGGGACATTTGATGTGACATGGCTTGACTAATGATGAGATTTTGGTGTTATCTCCTACATTTGTAGTGATATTCCTGCTTTTTGGATTGACTTCCGTTGTGGTTGGATAACTGCACTGAAACATTCCCCACGTTTTGCTGACATGCAAGTGCTCTGTGATGGATTTCTGCTCATTAGTGTTTTGTCACAGCCCTTGTTGGGCTGGCAGAGCAGCTGAGACAGCAGCAAGGAGTGATGTTGGAATGGTTTTGCAGCTCTCCCTGCTGTTTTAGTGCCGAGTGTTGGTGAAGTCACAGGCAGTTCTGCACAGCATGGAGAGAACTCAGCTCATTTCCCACTTACAGTTTGTATTCCAACCTCAGGAACACAGAAGGAGAATCCATAATGATTCATCAATTCATCAAGAACTTTGTTGGTTTAATAGTGCAGGGCTCCCTGGGAAGGGATTCTGGATGGCACCAGGGGCAATGTGTGTTGCTTTAGTGATATTTTCCATCTGGAGAAAAGCTCCTCAGCCTTGTTTTCCAGAAGGATGAGAGTTCAGCAGCAAATTTCTCAGCTGAGCTGTGAGAATGATGCAGGTGGAAGGTCCTGAGACTTATCTGAAGTCCAGTGGCCAGAATTACAGCTGCCTGTAAAAATAATAATTTTAAGGGTATCAAATATTGGTGTGAAATGTCCAGTGGGAACTGATTGTTCTAATACAGAATCCCAGGATGGCTGAGGCTGAAGGGTGCTCAGTGGGCAGCTGGTGCGACCTCCCTGCTCCAGCAGGGCCATCCCAGAGCACAGGGCACAGCATTGTGTGCACACAGCTCTGGCACAGCCCCAGGCAGGAGAGCCCACAGCCTCTCTGGCCAATGTGTTCAGGGCTGGGCACTGCCCAGGGAAGAAGTTGTGCCTCCTGGCCAGGGGGAATTGCTGCCATCAGGCCCTGCCCGTGGCTCTGGTGCCATTGCTGGGCCCCCGGAGCAGAGGCTGGGCCCTGCTGGGAGCCCTCCCTGCAGCCAGGGCCAGCCAGGCCTGAGGGCCCCTCTCAGCTGGGGCTCCTCTCCAGGCTGAGCAGCCCCAGCTCCCTCAGCCTTTCCTGGGCACCGAGATGCTCCAGGCCCTTCCTCAGCTGCGCAGCCTCCGCTGGCCCCGCTCCAGGAGCTCTGGTCTCTCTGGTTTAGTTTTCTAGCTGCCTTTATGCCTGAAAAGCTCAGTCTGCAGTGGGACTCATGGGTAGAAAATGTCTTGCTGTATTTGACTCAAAAATAAATTGCCTGTGTAGGTTTTTGTCCCTTATCTCAGTGGATTTCTTGAGCTCACTTTGGTAAATCCAAGGAAAACTTCAGGAACTCTTGCTTTCCATGCAATTTTATCCTTTGCAGAATTTTCCAATGTTTACTTGTGCTGGTGTGGTGGCCCTGGCCCCTGAGTCCCAAGGATGTCTCTGCTGGGAGCTCAAGTGCTCAAGTGGTTGTGAAACAGCGGCATCACCAGAGTGAAACCTGGAGCTGGTTCATGGTCTTCAATCGAACAAAAAGCACCTCTCAGGAATATATTATCTGCTCAGAAAAGAACCTCCCTAGCTGAGGAATGTTTGCTTCAGTTGGCTTTCACTTTCCTAGAACACAATGATTTTTATGGTAACAAGCAAAAAAATGCCAAAATACACCCCAGAACCCCCCAAAATACACCATAAATCCCCTCATCAATGGAAAAAGAAGCTCAAAGCAGAAAATTATGTTATTCCAACTCCCAAAATGTGCCATTTCCTCTCTTTTTCATCTTCTCCAAAAGAGAAAGTTTTCCTTAAGTATCAATGGTTGGCAAATTCAGCTTTGCATCTCAGGTGGATGGAGAAGATAGAAAATCTGATTTTTTAAATCCTTGTTATCAGCTGTGGAACAATTATTGTTGTACCCTGACTTTAATTTAAAAATTTAAAAATAATTTCACACTGTCCACATCCTTCTATTGGAAGCCTGGCGTTCCTGGACATCCTAAAATAATTTAAATAAAATACATTAAAAATATTGGAAAATATATTATTTTTATTTTAAAAGTCATATTTATTTTGGGGTGCTTTTCTTTTTTTTGTTTCTTGTTCTTGAAAGCCCCAAATGCATATTCTTCATCTCAGTTGTAGATTCCCTCCTAATCATTCCATGGGATCATGGGATTGTGAAATCAATATGTAGGCTGATACCTAAAAATCCTGTTTGGATTTTTGAATGCAACTGCACTCCTGAATTATTAAGCACCATTTAAATACATTCATTAAAAATATCAGCTGTTTCTTTTATTCGCTGTCTTCAGTAGGAGCCTAAAACCCCCTGGCACGAATGGGATTCTTAATTTACCTTCTTCCATCCATAATATCTCTGAAGGCCATGGATTTTTGCAGGACCTGCTGGACACCCCATATGGAGAAGGTGCTGCTGTGCATCCATGGTGAACACAAAAGAGTGGAGGGAATGAGGTTTTTGCTGCTACCTTATTCTCTCTGAGCTTTTTTTAAGTATTTTTCTGCCTTGATCATCTTGTGGCCCTGCAGACTACCTGGCAGGCTCCCCATCACGGCTCTGTTTGAAGGAGGATTTTTTAAAATTTATTAATATTTGTGCAAGGAGTTGCAAGGTGAGGTTTGGGTTCTGCTTTTTGGCCTACCCAGTTCTGCTACATTGAACACCTGGAAGTCAATTAATCACCACACCAATAACTGTGGGAGCTGTTCCCTAATGAGGAAAAAAAATGAGTGCATATTCCACCCTCAGACAAGCAAGATCTTGTTTGTTTTTTAATCACCCGTCTCTGCCAGAGCTTGGGCAGCCTTTCATGTCCCCCTTGGCAGAGGCTGGGATTTGAAGGCCGGCTGTTTATTCCGAGTGATCTCCCTGCCCTGCTGTGGCTCTGTGCTGACTTTCCCAGCACTTTTTCCAGCCTTGCCCTGCCAAAGCCTCCCGTGCTCTTGCTTTTGCCTCCAGTTGGCACCCATGGGCACCTCAGACACTTCACTCCTTCATTAATCTGTTTTCTTGTCCTTATAATAGGCTTCCATCTCCTCATGAAAGTCCTGAGAAGGAGCCTGGTATGGGATTTTTATGCCTCTTGCAAGAATATTGGATGCCTAGGGAAGATGCCTAGTTTGACTCCTCATTTTAAAAATAATTATTTCTGATTAAAAGCATATACACACTTTCTTAAACTTCCTATGTGTGCTTTGATTAATTTATTAATGTACTATTACCCACTATTAATGTAATGGCTGCTTCATTGTTTTATGTTTCCGTAGTTATAATTTCTAAATTTGAATGAAAAAGATTCTGCATTGTCTGCGGATTATTAAAGCAATATGAAAGTACCTTGAGTTTTCCTTCAAGGCACATCAGCCAATTTAACTCAAAACAGCTTCAAATTATTAAATTTTGTGCCGTTCAGCCTGGAGAAGAGAAAGTTGTGGGGAGACCTTATAGTCCCATACAGGGTCTGAAGGAGCTGCAGGGAAATTGGAGAGGGACCCTGCAACAGGATCTGGAGTGACAGAACAAGAGGGAGTGTGTTCAAACTGACAGAGGGGAAATTTAGATTGGATATTGGGAAGCAATCATTCCCTGTGAGGGTGGGCAGGTGCTGGGATGGAATTCCCAGTGGCTTCAGAATGGAATTCCATTGTTTTGTGGAACAGAATAGGTTTTAAGGTCCTTCCAACCCAAATCATTCCATGATTTGATTATGATTCTATCCCTGAAAGTTTCAGCAGATGGTGCATATCTCCTAGCCCATTTTAGGTGTGTAGAGTACCTGGAGAAAAAAAATTAATGGATTTCACTTTTCATTCTCAGCTTCCTTATAATTCATTGCCCTATTGCACTTGTTTCTGTTCAACTGAGTGCTTTGTTTCCCAGGGGTCGGTGCAATGCTGGAAGTGTGGGATAAAATATCTTCTGTTCAGCCAGAACCTGTTTCATCTTAAATGCAGGGGTTCTAAGTGCTTCTCTACAGCTTTTCCTTGAACTGGAAAATAAGGCATTGTTCTTGCTATCCAAGTTATTTGTTGAACAATTCCGATCTTAGTCTTGGTTTAGCATAGACTCAGCCTGGCCTGCAATATTGGAATCATAGAATCCCAGAATTCTGAACTGGTTTGGATTGGAAAGGACCTTAAAGCCCATCCAGTGCCACCCCCTGCCATGGGCAGGGACACCTTCCACTATCCCAGGTGGCTCCAAGCCCCAAAGTTCAACCTGGCCTTGGACACTGCCAGGGATCCAGGGGCAGCCACAGCTTCTCTGGGCATTAATAGTGAGTTTAAACCCAGACTAACTGATGGGATTGGTTTTGTTGTGGGTGTGTTTCTAACTCAAATGTGGGGTTTTGTGAGAGGACTCCAACTGATCTGTGAATCTTGAAATAGAATTGTAGCCTTGGTCAGTTTTCTGCACAATATTCTCTCTTCCCATGCAACTTCTATGCCATCCTAAAGCCTTTTAAAAATTCAAGCAGATGTCAAATATATCTTCTTCTCTCTTTCTTTCTGCCTATTTTGAGCTCATCTCCCTCATTATGCTTTTAAGAGTTTAATTTTTCAAAGAGTCCCAAATGGAATTGGGTGCTGACAAAGCACCTGGCCAGTGGGACAGGGACAAAAGCCATAAGCAGGAGTGGAGTGAGAAGTTTCCCAGTCCCAATTTGGGAGGCCAAGAACAACCATCCTCACTTTTTAATGTGCCTATCCCTGACATATCTGTACCTTAAATTACTTTGGTGTGGAAAAGGCTGGAAGAGCCTCTGGACTTGAGGAACCTGTTGGAAATGACTGGGGGGGTGACACTTTGGGGTATGGTGGCAGGTGACTATGGGGCTACCCATCCACACCTACACAGGGGGTCAATAAACTGCCTTTCCTCTATCCTTTGCTTCTTCTTCTGCTCATCCCTTTTCCCTCTAAGTTTCCCCTCAGCAGCACCGAAGCTCTCATCTCCCTTCCAGCTCTCAGCAGGATGATTCCTGACAGCTCTGCCAAAACTTGGCCAAGTGTGGACTTGTCTCATTTCTATTCCCACGCTAAATTTCAAGTCCCCTCTTGCAGAACACAGAGCTTTCCACAGAAAGAACACAGAAAGGCTGCCAGGACGAGTTGTATGTGGGAAAAAAAGGGCGTCTGGTTTTTCACAGAGCTCATTAAGGGTTTTTGACATGCAGGGAAATGTTCCAAGGGGAGGGAAAAGCCTGGTGTGCACACATCCATGGGTGGTACATCTGTGGCTGGTTGAGCAGCCAAGGTCACTGAAACTGTGGGAGTTGGGAATGGCAGCTCTGCAGCTGACACTGGAGGCTGGATTGACAGAGATGAAAGCCGGCACCAGTTTGGGGTGGCTTGACTGTGACCTTGCAGGACCTGAAGGAGCTACAAGAAAAATGCAGACTCTTTAAAAGGGATGGAGAGCCAGGACACAGGGAATGGCTTTCCAGTGCCGGAGGGCAGGGATAGATGGGATATTGGGAAGGAATTGTTCCCTGGGAGGGTGGGCAGGCCCTGGCACAGGGTGCCCAGAGCTGCTGTGGCTGCCCCTGGATCCCTGGAAGTGTCCAGGGTCAGACTGGACAGGGCTTGGAGCAGCCTGGGATAGTGGAAGGTGTTTCTGTTCATGGCAGGGGGTGAAATTTTGGACCTTTAAGGTCCCTTCCAACCCAAACTATTCCATGATTTTACAATTCTATCACCATGTTAAACATTTGAGTTCACTTCCAAATAGTGGTGAATTGTTCCCACACCCATCCACACTTTTCCAATGTAGCAATCCCTGAAATGTCTGTACTTTAAGTTTCTTTTGCAGTGTGTATTTGTGGATCACAGCCATTCCAGCTCCTGATTGTGCTCCAGTTCAATTTGCTGTTTTCCTATTTTCAGGCATTTGCTGTGTTTCACAGTGATGACTGAAATCCCTGATTTGAGGGACTATTTATAGAAACACAGTCAAGTATTTGTGAACTTCCTTTATCAAGTGTTTACTATCAGCTTCTAAGCTGATAAGGGGGCTGGAGCACTTTTCCTACGGAGCCAGTCTGGGAAACTTGGGGCTGGAGAAGAGAAGGTTGTGTAGAGACCTTCCAGGGTCTGAAGGGATACAGGGAAGCTAGAGAGGGACTTTTCATCAGCAACTGGAGTGATAGGACACAGGGAATGAATTTCTCCTCAGACTTCCAGAGGAGAAATTTAGGTGAAATATAAGGAAGGAATTGTTTCCTGGAAGGGTGGGGAGACCCTGGCACAGGGTGCCCAGAGAAGCCATGGCTGCCCCTGGATCCCTGGAAGCCTCTAAGGCTGGGTTGGACTTTGGGGCTTGGAGCAGCCTGGAATGGTGGGAGGTGTCCCTGCCCATGGCCAGGGTGGCACTGGATGGGCTTTAAGGTCCCTTGCCATCCAAACCATTCTGGGATTTTGTGATTCCTTTCCTATGGGATCTATCCTAAAGCTGTATCTCACACAAAGGAGGTTGCTATAGAAATGTTCATGTTGCTTGGTTAATTTGGATTTAAAGGGATCATGAGTTGTAAATATTCTTATTCTGAAGGTTTTTCTCCTCCAATACCCTTCCAAGTGAGATGTTGTTGTGCTAAACCTTCAGATCTCCCTGCTGGCTTTCTAATTGCTCTGTTTCCAATGTGATTTCTCATTTCAGACCCGTGTGAATCCCATCAGTGTCACTCCACCCATCCAAGCCATAGATCAGGACCGAAACATCCAGCCTCCTTCTGATCGACCTGGCATCCTCTATTCCATCCTAGTTGGTTGGTGTCTGCTACTTTTCCTATCCCTCCCAAGCAGTCCCTCTGTTATGACCACCCAGGAAAAGATTACCTGGGAGAGTGGAACCCTGATAAAAAATCCTCGTGTGGTCAGTGGGATGTTTGGAATTGTTCTACCTGCTGGTGTTTAATTGCCAAGTGGAAATTCATTTGACGTGGTTATTTATTAGCGTTTATTCAGATTGCATCCTGAATTGTTGTCTGGTTGGAACAACACAGTGAAGGAAAGGAGAGCTCTGCTGGGATGTGTTTTCCATTGACAGACACAAAAAAGAGGCTAAAAAAAGGCAATTAGAGCAGATTTCATCCCAAAAATCATGTGGCACAGGGCAGCTCCAAGGATCTTACTGCATCCAATTTTGCTGCCTGTGAGCTCTCCTTTTTTTAATTTAAAGTTTCTTTTGTTGTTTATGCTGCTTTGTCTTCTTTTTTCCTGCTGCTTCCCTGTGTTTGGCATTTGTTTCTGGGCTTGTAGGATGTGACCATGGAAGGGCCTGAGGTTGGTTGGCAGTTGCAGGGCTCTGCCTGCCCAGCTGTTCCCAAAATGTACATGAGGACCTTTCTGTGGGATCTGGAAATGCAGGAACTTGTGGAACCACATCTTTTCCCTCTCTTCCCTCTGTTGAACTCCATGGTTTTCTCAGCCAAGGGGAGGTGGAAGAGAGGATTATGAGGACCACATTGTGGAGGTTTAGCTCTGCAAATGGACTTACTTATAAATGTCATAAATTGATTTTATTCCTAAGTTTTGCAGGGACAGCTCTAACTGAGGGCCATGTTTAGGCCAACTTCTAAAGGTTTTTTGCATAATTTACAGAGTTCTTCAGGAGTGTAATTATTAAAGTTTGTGTGTCACTAACCTTGGATGTTGGGAATATTGGAGTGGCTGTTCTGACCTCCATGAAATAATTCAGAAAGGTGTGGTGCAGCAATTTGGGTTACTTTGGGAACCTTATTTTTCCTTCCTTTTTATTCCTCTTTTTCCTTCTTTCCTTTTTCTTCTTTCTTTTGTTCTTTTTCCTTATTTACATTTTTTTCTCCCTTCCTCCTCTATTTATTAATTTTTTTTTCTTTTTGCTTTCTTTTTTTTTTCAATTTTCCATCTCTTTTTCATTTCCTTTCCTTCATTCTTTCATTTTTTACTTTATTTTTTCTTCTTTTCTTTTACTTCTCTTGTTCTCCTTCTTTTTCCTTTCTTTTTGTTTTTTCTTTTTTTCTTTTCCCCTTCCTCCCCAACCTTTTTGCTCTTTTTTCTTTCTTTTTTTGTTATTTTCTTTTTTCCTTCTTTTTTCATTCTTTTACCCATCTTTTCTTCTAGTCCTTCTTTCTTTTTTCCTCTCTTTTTTTCTTATTTTTTCTTCATTTATTTTTTCTAGTTTCTATTTTCCTTCTTTTTTACTTTACTTGCTACTAATCTTTGCCTTTTTCCTTCTTTTTCTTTTTTCTTTTTCTTTTCCTTCTCAGTTCCTTCTATTTTCTTTTTTTGCCTTCTTTTTTCTTTTTTTGTTTTCTCCTTCATATTTTCCTTCTCTTTCCCTTTTTTCCTTCTTTTCTTCTTATATTTTCCTTTTTCTTTTCTTCCTTTTTTCTTATTTTTTCCTTCTTTCACCTTCCCTTTTATTTTCCTTTTTCCCTCTTTTTTCTTTCTCTTTTCCTTCTTTTTTCTTCCTTTTTGCTTCTTTCTTAATTTTTCCATCTTTTTTCCTCATTTCTTTTTGCTTGTTTCCTTTTTTCTACTTTCTATTTTCTTTCTTTTAAAATTTACTTGTTTGCTTCTTTTTACCTTCCTTTTTTCCTCCTTTTTTTCCCCTCCCTTCAATCAGTCTTTTTCCCTCTTTTCTGGTTTTCTCTTTTTATTTTCCTTATTTTCCCTCCCCTGTGCCCTTCCAAAGGATTTCTTTTTGGATTTTAAGTCTCCTTCCATCTCTCCCAGGATTTGCTATTTCTGTTTTAGCCTCAGAAGTAGTAGATATTAAGTAGTTCCACAGGAAATGGGCCTTGCAGATATTTCTCCTTATGTGGATTTTCTTCCTCCTTTTCTTTAGATCTAAACCTCCTTCTCCTTGATATCTTGGGGAATGTCCTTTTTTAAAAACTGGGAGCTTTGAACTGTGCCCATGGAATTAGGGAATAAGTCACTTATGAGAATGATTTTATTTAATCTGACTCAGTTTTATTTGATTTTTCTTTTCCCTTCTTTCTTTGCCCACCTGAACAAAGCAAATACTCTGAGCACTGTGGATATTTGACATATTTATTAACATTTGGAAATAGGATATTTAGAATTTTTTAAGATTTTTTTTGTAATACACTAACTTTTTCAGTCCTTGGCTTGTGGAAATGTTTATTTCTTTGGGACTTTGCAATACACCCACTTTCGCTGAACTTATCCAGGTGTGAAGCAAGGCCCTTCCCTTTATTTTTATTAGCAATGTTGTTGATTCTACCAGTATTTTTTATTATTTTGATTTTAAAATTTATTATTTTTAATAGTAAAATGTATTATTTTTAATAGTAAATTACTATTAGGAGTAATTTGAAGACCTTATTTTCTCTGGGACACTCCTTGAGAAAAGCCAAATTTTCCTTCCAATTATTAGCTTTTGCCTCTGTGTGATTTCCGCTGCCAGTTTTGGACACTTTTGGATGATGTTTTTAAGGAAGAGTCAGAAATGCACACTAGCTTTTGGGAAGGGAAGATTCCAGTCCTGTGTCCATTTCAAGTCCCAGGGTCCACAAAACCCCTCCCCTGGCTCTGGGAAAAGCGAATTGGGGAGTCCTTTCCTTCTCCCCCTTGCTGGCCCCCCACATTTTGATTCTTCAGCCTCTCCAAACACATGGAATTTGTGGAGCCAGGAGAATCTGAGCTCATCCCTGGATTTCAGAGCAGGCAGAGGTTGACTGAGGGCTGCTCTGCACTGTCAAAATGGAAATGATTTTGTATATCCAGAAGCAGATATCCCTGTTCCTGAAAAACCTGGCTCCCAGACTTTAGGAATACAGGAATCTGAGCTCTTCCTGAGGTGGGCAGGATCTGAGCAGGCATCCCCAGTAAGGATTTGGAGATCCACCTGTGTTGTTCCTGTATTTTTGCTTTTCTATCATCCACCTTGCTGCCTTTTCCTCCTTTACCTGCTGAGGTTGGGTTGGTTGTTAGTGGAGTTTCTGAGGTTTGATTTTTTTCCCTTTTTTTTCCTGTATTCTTTCCTGACATCTTTACACAATATTAACCTCATCTTCCCTTCTCTAGATCCCTTCGTGACTCTTACCCTCCTCACCTATGTATTTATTCTCCTTTAGGGCACCTCTTGTTTTCTCCTTTCTCAGAGTTTTTGCATTTTGTCCTTAATTTTGTGACACTTAACTTCAGCAACAGCCGTGGTGATGCGCAGCCTCTAAAACCAGCCATCTGTTACTTGCCAAAAGTTTGGAGGTCCTGCCAGGGGCCTTGTGCTCTCCAAAAATTAGATTAATTAATTAGAACTTGAAATTAAAAGGCAAGGCAAGGGGATACAGGACTTGGAGCTTGAAGCTCTGAATTTGTGGTGGTGGTATAAGAGAAAAAATAATCCATGGTGATTCTTTTGCTGCATTTTGGGTCTATGATAGAGGTGTAGATTCAGAGAGTCACAGAAAAACACACATATATAATATATATAAATATATAGATAATTTATTTATCTAGCAAACAGTTATCATTTGAGGTTTGCAAATTAAAATATTGCAGTAATTTATCTCCTGGCTTTCTGAAAGTACTTTCTAGCCATTGCACTTGCAAGGGGAACAAAAACCAGCAGCATTTATCAGGAAAGTGATCTTCCCTTGTGTTGAATCTGTGTCTCAGTGCTGGCTGGATTCGGGGTTTGGCAGGGTCGGGTTTGTGCTGTTCCCACGGCAGCTTTAGGGGCTCCCAGGGCTCGGGGATGTTCTGGGGCTCTTCTCCTTGAGCCATGAGCACATCCTGTCCTCAGCTGCTGACAGGACTGCTCCATACCTAAACCCTCAAGATTTTAGACTTAGAATTTTGGCTCTTGGGATGTTCTCGCAGTATTGCTGAGCTGGGAATGCTGCAGTTCACTCTGTGTGGAACACTTGGGCTTTCTGAGCCCTTTTGCATCATTTCTCTGAGAATCTCAGGGCTCAGAATTGCTGTGGCTGGAATTTTTCCCTCCTCCTGTGCCAGGCTGTGGTGCTGGAACCTTTTGGCTTAGGCATAGGCACATTTTTGCACTGCAGCTGCCAGGCACAGCCTTGGTACAGCCAGGCACAGCCTTTTCTCAGTCTCCATGGGCTCCTAAATCCATTTGGGCTCTGAGGCTTCTGTTTTTACTAGCCTAGAGAATATCCTGGAAATCCACAGCCATGAAAACACCATTTCCAACTGACAATAAATCTGGTACTTCCTCCCTGAGGAGAAACTTTTCTTAGAAGGATTTCTAAAATTACCTATTGTTATCATATTGTTATTGTTTTATTACTTATATATATTATTTATATGCTATTAATGATATTCCTGTTGTTATCAAGTACTTAGTGAGTCCCAGTTGAGAGGAATCTTTGTGGGTTTGGAGATAAGAAAATAATAATTCTAAACACATAACTTCATAATATCCTTAATCTCCATGTCCACATAGGGCAATATTTTATCCTTCTAATAACAGAATGAGGCTTTGTTGCTTTGATGATCAATGAGTAAAATAAACACATTGCTGAGCTAAACCCTTCAGAGCTGTTAAAACCTCAATGTCTTTTTCGCAGGTACTCCTGAGGATTATCCCCAGTATTTCCATATGAATCTCACAACGGCTGAACTGACGCTCCTCAAGCCAGTAAACAGGGATTTACACCAGAAGTTTGACTTGGTTATTAAGGTAATTTGGGCTGAGTTTTTTCAGTTCTTTTATATTCTTTGGAAAACAAAAAGGTCTGGAGAAAATGTGGGGTGGGCCTGATTGTCTCTTCTTCAGTTTTCTCTTCCTTTTTAGCCTGTCAGGCGTCATTTAGCATCATCAGGGGGAAGAAGGGTGTGAAGCGTTTGTGGAAAGGGAATGAACCCTGGCAGAGTTCTAACACATCATGTTACATTGTGTGAACAAACTCAGCATCACTTGTCCCCTCGCTTTTTATGAGCCCCGTTGTCCTGAGAATGCAGCTGGTTTCTATCTTGCGTGTTCAGTTCACAACCCATTCTAGCAGATCATAGGGATACAGATAATTGTGTGAGTGGTGAATATTCACAGAATCCCAGCACGGGTCAGGCAGGGGTAGCAGTGAATAATTCATACTTGAGTAGTGAATATTCACAGGGTCACAGGATGGCTGAAGCTGAAGGGTTCTCAGAGGGCAGCTGGTGCCACCTCCCTGCTCCAGCAGGGCCATCCCAGAGCACAGGGCACAGCATTGTGTGCACACAGCTCTGGCACAGCCCCAGGCAGGAGAGCCCACAGCCTCTCTGGCCAATGTGTTCAGGGCTGGGCACTG